>NC_090237.1:2282500-2445000 GCF_024489055.1 Chanodichthys erythropterus
TCAGGCATCGACCAATAAAACGCCTTCACCCCCCCATCCCCGTTCTGCTCTCTCACTTCTGCTTTCAAGCGCTCAAATCAGTTTTGCTACAGGAATATCGCAAAAAGAGTAGCAAAAGTCAAAGCGCCGGGAATTGAACTTGTACTGCCAGATCTGAGAGGTTGTAAGCGCCGACTTGAAGCTGTACAGCGAAACTGAAGTAAAGTGTAAAAGTAAATATGTCTCACGCATTTGTGTCTGTCATTTTGTTTATGTGAATGCCATTTTACACATTTGTAACTATTAATCTGCAACTACAACTTCGTAACACGGGTGTTTTGATTGTTGTCTGCGTGTGCAAATCGAAACATTCAGCTTTTCACATCAGGACTGTGAGTGTAAATTTCAGTTTACAAATACAAATATTAATACGACAAGTTCTCACATTCAAATCAGCAACCTCTCGTGTTTTGCTACTGATTTACTTCCATACTATTCTGGACGAAAACGTATGAGCCTGCGTGTTTTACTCAGGAGTCCCTGGCAATGTTCCCTCTAAGCTGCGCGCGTGCGCGGCCGCGCACTTCTGAAGCCGCGGCCGCGCAGAAGAAATAATTGCC
The DNA here is from genome assembly GCF_024489055.1 of Chanodichthys erythropterus. Classification (NCBI taxonomy): domain Eukaryota; kingdom Metazoa; phylum Chordata; class Actinopteri; order Cypriniformes; family Xenocyprididae; genus Chanodichthys; species Chanodichthys erythropterus. The sequence continues at coordinate 2,283,100 of NC_090237.1, forward strand.
GCGCAGAGAACAGACATGAAAATGATTGTAGTAGTTTAAATCATAAATGAGAAATAATTGCAGTGCTCTGGACAACCGCTATAGAGTTATTGTCGCTATAGAGTTGGAACCGGTGAATGCGGTTTACAGGTTTCATAGAAAGAGAACGATTGAGCGCGTGAGCTGGCTGTCCCTGAGCAAAATCAGTCGGGGTAAGAATACTGTCATGTTTGCGGACTAAATACATCAATACGAGAGGCAACGCGAAACGAAAAGAAATGTGAAATAAAACGTCATGTTTTAATGAAAAGTGGCGGAAATAACGGATGAATGGCAGAGAATGCTAACAAAACTCTGAGACATTTACAATCACACACCCACCACAGGTGCAGCTTGCAAACTCACAATACACCAGTGATATACCTCAGTTTAAATAGATTTTTGTGTGTGGTGTGGGTTTCAGGGATGTTTAGATAACTATAAAAGAATTAACGTTCACTTTTCTTAAAAATATTTTAATATTTATTTAATATTAAAAATATTTTAATACAGTTTAAATGCTTGTTTTCACTTTATAATATATTAAAACAAATGGAAGCATTAAACTGATATAATACTGTATATCAGTTTAAATACTTAAATATTATATTATATTTTATTATATTATAATGTAAGCCTAATAAAAAATTGATCTCACAAGGGAATTGTTTAGGGCTCCTTGCCACAAAAAAATCTTAACCTCCTGGTATATAAAATCTGGGAAATTCATAAGCAATAAACATGTAATTTTGATGGTTTAACACTGTCTGTTGCTAATAATTGACTGTACAAAAACACATTATGGTTGTTCCAAACCATCATTGTAACTGCTCATTATTATATTATTGTAAAGAATTGAACTGTCCTGCAGGAGGACAGAAATGATTTTTAAATAGAATTTCTTGGTAAAGACTGGTACAGTTAATACAGCAATGTGAAAAAATCTCAAGTAACCTAAAATGTGCTTAATTTAGTGACTGAACTGCTTGTTTTCAAACATATTATTTAATAAATCACTAAGTTACATCAAGGGTCAAATAAAATAAAAACGGCACATTAAAGTTAAATGTTACAGTTGCATGATGTGTGTGTTTACGTTCATTGTACAGGCCTGATATAAAGTATGTTTTTGCTCGGGTGGCCAAAATATGCGCTCAACAGAGAAAAGTTTTGCTCAACGAGAAAAAAAAATTAGAGGGAATATAGCATATTAATTTCTGCAAGAGCACGGAGAGATTCGTGAGCGCGCAGGACACGTTTGAGCACACAGGAAACAGTTTGAGCGTGCACATGCAATATTTGAGCGAGAGAAGAGGCAGTTCATAAGAGAGCACTGTATATTTGAGAGCGCGCGTCCAGGTTTGCGCGAGCGGACAGATTTGCGCTCGAGCATTACATTGATATGCTCTCGCGTCACAATAATGTGCTCTCGACATTTGACGACAAGGCAACATTGGTCCCTGGTTGATACAGAACATACAATACTGATGAATAAGCATGCAAACTGAATGCACTTTTTGTTTATATCATGTAACGTACACGTATTTATGGACGTAACCACAACAAAACAATACATTAATCAGGCATGCGGCAAAAAGACAAGTTAGCTGCCACCTGATTTGAATTTATGTTGTCAAATCAACGCGGGTTTCAATAAAATATAAAAAAAAAAATATGTTGTGGAACTATCATAAAGTAAAAAACATTAGCGAACTTTTTTCATAGCGATTTTAACAAATCTTTTTTCGGAGATCATAACCGTAAACATGAACACAAGATAAGGCAACATAAAACAAGTGATTATTTATTACTAAAATACTGTTTACCGTAAAAAAAAAAAAATACTTACATTTATGGGTCTCTCTGCTCGCTCGGTCGGCCATGTTAGAAATTTATCATACCCCTTCGTCTGAAGTGTGGTCCCGAAAAATCTTCGTTTGAAGGGCTATCTGGCCCTACCCCTTCCCCTCCAACCATCCCTACCCCTTCACGTGAACGCGCGAAACAAAGGGGAAGGGGAAAGGGGTAGAATTGGGATTGGGCCTTACTCAGCCTCAAGTTGTTCCAAACCTGTATACAACAGCAGAACTAAGAAATGTATACAGGTTTGGAACAACTTGAGGGTGAGTAAATGATGACAGAATTTAAATTTTTTGGATGAACTGTCCCTATACTCACTCTACGCAAGTACCACTTACAAGTACTCCATGTGACTCCAGTTGTTTAACCTGAATTTTATGAAGCAACACGAGTGCTGTGTTTGCACAAAAAAAATAAATAAAAAAAAATACCACTTTACCACTTTATTATCGCAAGAGCACCACAACGCCAGTCACTGGAAAACTCTTTTGAAAAGCTCTGCACAACACATGAGTATTGTGTTTAAGTCTAGACATTATTGCCTGAACACGTTCGATGTTGAATAAAGTGGTAGATACATCACTTCATAAAATAAAGGGTTTGAATGATTAAAATCGACTAACCTGACCAATAGATATGTATTCAATGTTATCAATTGTATTTCTTCTGCAACAACATTGTGAACTTAAACTGAACTGTAAAAATTAACTATTCATGAAATCATATTCATAGTATTTCAATCCAGCAAGTATACTTAAGTCAGGGTTATTATAGTTAACTAAAATATTAAACTTATTTTATTTTAGTTATAGTTTCCAAACTATAGTTTTTAACTTCATGTTCTAAAGTTCTAAAATAAAAAATAAAAAAACTGTAAAATAAAAGTTTATTTAAAAAGTATATAAACATAAACAAATATAAATCAAATAACAAAAACACAACAAAATTACTTTTAAATTTGAATTAAAGTAGAAATATACAATATAAAATAAAAACTCCTAAAAATTTTAATAAAAACTATGAAAGTATCTCAATAATAAAAGTTTATAATGCTGTTGTTTGGCTTTCTGACAAAATTTTGTCATACATTTCCTCAAAAAAATATATTTTTAATTATTATTGTTGACCATAACAATAATTTTAAATATTTTGTAAATTAAAAATTATAAAAATAAAAAATCCATTATATAAAATCAACCTAAAAGAAAATTGTGCGGTATACAGTGCAGTGCTCAGTGCGGCCGGAGGGTGGCGGTAATGTGCTGCAGTATTCAGTGCGGTCAGATGGTGGCGGTAATGTGCTGCAGTACTCAGTGCGGTCAACAGGCGACAGTAGAGCGCGCGGTGCCACACGTATCCGCCGCAGAAGAAGAAACAGCAGCAGCGTTAGTGAGTCGCATTCAGAGAAACAGTAGCAACAAAATCATGGAGGAAACCGCGAAAAAGGAGAAAAAGCAGGACGAAATCAAGGAGGAGAAGGACAAACAGCCGGCGGGGAAAGAGAAGGAGAAGAAAGAGGAGCAGGAGCTGGTGAGAGAGAGAGAGAAACAGCCGCGACTGAATTCCGCCTGAGTCACTCTGCAGGCCAGACTCTCAAAACACTCACACACTACACGAATGTTCATTAATATTCATGATTTATCAATTAATACACACTCCTGTCAGCGCAAAACACCCTAAAACATCATGAATATGATCATAAGACTGATATTTGATCTTTATATCTGTCATATTACTGTACAAACACACAGGGATGTGTGGATATAGTTCATAGATAAGCTTCCCTGAGGATAAATTCACTCGTCTGATTATTAAAATAATGATCTTTAATTGTTTGAAGAGTCCTGATGTTGTAAATGATCGTTTCTCTGATGTGTTTGTGTTGTTTTGCAGTCAGAAGAGGATAAACAGCTTCAGGAGGAGCTGGAGATGCTCGTGGAGAGACTCGCTGTAAGTGGAGTTTGTTTTTGTGGGATTTATTCATTAATCCTGCTGGAAATGTCAATTAAGACCTAAAAATATCCTGAATGCTTGTGATTCATTGTTATAGAGGAAATTGGGTAACAATATACAGTATTTGTTAACATCAGTTAAAATGATCCAATACTTCTACAGCATTTTAATGTTAATTTCAACACTCACTAATATGTTATTAAAATAAAAATATGTATTAACATCAGTGTTAACTTGCATGAACAAATAATGAACAATTGTTTTACTAGTGCTGTCAATCAATTAAAAATGAACTAATTAATCTCATTTTTCCATGATTAATATATTTTTATATTGTAATACGTTCACATTGAACTTCCAAAATAATGTAGAAACAACATAAAGACAGTATATTTTATTTGTTTTATGGCATTGTTTTGGTCAGTTTCACTGATACCAGTACTGGTGTCTCTATTACATGGGTTTTTCCTTAATTTTAGCCATTAATTATAGCCATTCAGTATTACAGTGTAATTGAAAGCTGTCATTTTTAACATTTAATAGGCTTTAAAATATAAAACATTGAACTTAGGAGAACACAAACCCATTATAATGTCACATTTAGCTGCGCCTTTAATATATCAGTGCTCAACACTAGGGCTTTTTTCTACTGGTCCACTCAGACTATTTCAGATTTTATCTGCCCTGCTAAAATGCACAAAAATATTGTTTTTGTTGTTTCTGACCCATGTAACCTTGTAAACCGTGCTTTAGGATTTTCAGGTTGGTCTAACAGATAAAAATATGGGAATTGATTAAAGTTATCAAACACTTTACGTCTTTACACGTTATTCAGTCAAGAGCAGTGATTGATTTGTCTTTTGTTCTTTGATTAACATTAATGACAGGCTTCAGCAGGTTTATTAGGCTGTTGTCACTTTAAGACCTGACGCACATGACGCGGATCTGACATGCATCCCATTTTCTCACAACTCTTTATGTTCATTTGTTTGATTCATTTAAGACTGCTTGCATGGATACTTGACAAAATGTCAATTTTGACACAATTTTGTGTGCTTTTGTCCGCTCAAGTGTGAAAACTCAACGCGGCGGCGGTGTGTTTGTTCACAGACGCACACCTGCACAGATTGTTTTTTCTTTTTGCAGTTTATTGCATCTGATTGGTTTAATAGCAGTTGAATGAATGAAAGCATTATATGAAAGATTATATACTGTAGCACAGCTAAAGGATGACGGAAAAAACATGTTAATTGCATTAAATATTTTTAACATGTTAAACTGAAAAAATGTGTTAACTCGTCCTAATATTTTACTATTATTAATAAAGATTAATCAATGCTTCACAAATATATTGTTCATGTTAGCTAATGCTATCAAATGAGACCTTGTTGTAAAGTGTTACTAGAATTAGTTTTCACAATAAAAGATCGAATTGTATTTCTTTATTTCTGAAATGACAAAAAAAAAATTATCAATAACAAATGCCCTTTTTTTCCCCCCACAATACAATCAAATCCTCATGGATGAAATCACATCCTGGCCTACATGATTTCCAACTGTTAATTTTGTTTCACTCAAAGTTAAATATGATTTGTTTTTGTTTTCTCTCTGTTGCGCAGGAGAAGGACACGTCTCTGTATCGTCCTGCTCTAGAAGAACTGCGTCGTCAGATTCGCTCCTCCACGACCTCGATGACATCGGTGCCCAAACCGCTCAAGTTCCTGCGACCCCATTATGCCAAACTCAAAGAGATCTACCAGAACATGGCGGCCGGAGAGAATAAGGTGTGTTTGCGGCATCAATTATGTGTCTCTTGTTATATAGGATAACTTTATTAGAGCAATCAGCCTGTGTTTGTGTAGAGTGTGACGATGTTTCTCTGTTTGACAGCATTTCTGTGCTGACGTGGTGTCCGTTCTCGCCATGACCATGAGCACCGAGCGGGAGTGTCTGAAGTATCGTCTGCTGGGCTCACAGGAGGAGCTCGCGTCATGGGGTCACGAATACGTCAGGTACGAAAACCAGCACCAGTGCAGCCAGACGACATGCACATTACACTAGTGCTGTTATTGTTAGCTGAAACAATTGAATCATTTTCAGAAGTTGAATTAAATCTTGAAGGTGCAGTAAGTGATTTCTGAGAAACGCTGTTAAAAGTCTGGGAACTTTCTAGCTCTTTCCGTGTAAAAATGCTTTCTGAAACCATCTGAATCAGATCTTGTGTCTGTTTCCAGGCATCTTGCCGGAGAGGTCGCTAAGGAATGGCAGGAGATCGAGGAAGGTGATAAAGCTCAACAGGAAGTTCTGCTAAAGCTGGTCAAAGAGATCGTCCCGTATAACATGGCCCATAATGCCGAGCACGAGGCCTGTGACCTCCTGATGGAAATCGAACGTCTCGACATGCTGGACACGTACATCGATGAAAACGCTTACGCTAAAGTCTGCCTTTACCTGACCAGGTGAGACACATTTACCCACAATGCATCTGAACACGTGTCTTTGAGTGTCTTCCTGTTTTTATCATGTGTTTGTGTCTCCAGCTGTGTGAGTTACGTCCCTGAGCCGGAGAACTCTGCTCTGTTGAAATGCGCTCTCAACATCTTCCGCAAGTTTAACCGTTACCCAGAAGCCCTCAGGCTCGCACTGATGCTTAATGACGTGGAGCTGGTGGAGAACATCTTCACTTCCTGCAAGGACATGTATGACACGCATGCACTTCATTTAGTCATTTACACTCACTCTCACACAGTTTTTCTCCTGAAAACTGAATCTCGAGTTGCATAACAATGATAGTAACGTGTGTGTGTGTGTGTGTGTGTGTGTGTGTGTGTGTGTGTGCGTGCAGTGTGATTCAGAAGCAGATGTCGTTCATGTTGGGTCGTCACGGCATGTTCCTGGAGCTCAATGAAGACGTGGAGGATTATGAAGATTTGACGGAGATCATGTCCAATGTGCAGCTCAACAGCAACTTCCTGGCTCTCGCTCGAGAGGTGCTAACACACACACACACACATGCAGAAAAATATCCAGGTCACGAAATATCTGTGTCATAAGAGAAAATACACAGATTAAACACTGAGTAAAGAAAATTGAGCCTGTTTTCTAAGCCTAAGATCATTTGACTTCATCTCCATGTCCATTTACATCCCTTGTTTATCATTATTACTGTGCAACAAAATATTTCATATTCTTTCAGTTGTAAAGTACAATTGTAAATATGCATCGTGGTTATTCAATTCATTTTATCTATCGATCTGTCTCTTTATCATTCTGTCTATCGTTCAATCTATCGTTCAATTGTTCAATCTATCGTTCAATTGTTCAATCTATCGTTCAATTGTTCAATCTATCGTTCAATTGTTCAATCTACCATTCGTTCAATCTATCTTGACGTTCAATCTGTCGTTCAATCTATCATTCAATTGTTTAATCTACCGTTCGTTCCATCTATTATTCAATCTATCTGTCGTTCAATCTGTCGTTCAATCTACCTTTCGTTCAATCTACCTTTCGTTCAATCTACCGTTCGTTCAATCTACCGTTCGTTCGATCTACCGTTCGTTCGATCTACCGTTCGTTCGATCTACCGTTCGTTCGATCTACCGTTCGTTCAATCTACCGTTCGTTCAATCTACCGTTCGTTCAATCTACCGTTCGTTCAATCTACCGTTCGTTCAATCTACCGTTCGTTCAATCTACCGTTCGTTCAATCGTTCAATCTACTGTTCGTTCAACCTATCGTTCAATCTATATCGTTCAATCTATCGTTCGTTCGTTCTGTTCAGTCGTTCAGTCTATCGTTCAATTGTTCTATCATTCTATCGTTTCTATCCTATCGTTCTCTCTATCATTCTCTATCGTTCAATCTATCAGTCGTTCAGTGGTTCAATTATTCTTTCATTCAATCATTTCTATCTATCCTTCTATCTGTTCTCTCTACCATTCAATCTATATCGTTTAATGGTTCAATCATTCTATCGTTCTATCTATCATTTTATTTAACTATCGTTCTATCGTCCTGTTGATCGTTCTGTCTATCCTTTTATCTATTGTTCTATCATTCTATCGTCCTATCTATTGTTTTCTCTATCGTTCTGTCTATCTAATGGTTCTGTCTATCGTTTTATTTTTATTACTATAATGAGAAATTGCAGTGTAATGTTTTATGAAAGTGTCTCAAGAATACACTTCAAAATATTTTTAAACTTTAAATTGAATTTAGTGAAAATATGATACATTATGATTATTAAATTTGCTATGAAATTTTATATTGGGCTAAATATTCAAATTAAAATAAAGGATGATTTAGATTTAAAAAAACATGAATTTTACATTAACGGAAATATTTGTCTTGTGATTTTTGTTATATATATATATATATAATTTTTTTTTTTTTTACCGAATTTGATTCATGCTAATCTAAATAAATTATATAAGATTTAATGTTACCGTGTCCTTAAAGGATCATTTTGAGGTGAAATGTGACTTATTGTCTTAATATAATATTTTTCTTGTGATTGTGACCTGGACATGTTCACATTTAGATTTACAGTTCTGTAAGGTGTTTCTACATATTTGTTGATGTTCTGTTTTTCTCCTCTGTAGCTCGACATCATGGAGCCTAAAGTTCCAGATGACATTTACAAAACCCACCTGGAGAACAACCGTAAGACCCTTCAGATCTCACGAGGAAGATGATGCTGTTTTGCGTCATGTGTTTTACTAACAGTGTTTCTCTCAGGGTTTGGCGGCAGCGGCTCACAGGTGGACTCGGCTCGCATGAACCTCGCCTCCTCGTTCGTGAATGGTTTCGTTAATGCTGCGTTCGGACAGGACAAACTGCTCACGGAGGACGGAAACAAGTGGCTCTACAAGAACAAGGACCATGGTGAGAACAATCCCATCTCCGGGCAGCATAAATGTGACGTTATTGTGATGATTTTTGTATTAAATGTGTGTTTTGTGTGTCCATTATAGGCATGCTCAGCGCTGCGGCCTCTCTGGGAATGATTCTGCTGTGGGACGTGGACGGCGGTCTGACACAGATTGATAAATATCTTTATTCATCCGAGGATTACATCAAGGTACAGATGCACACAGTAGCTTTGTTTCCATCTAAAGTTGCACGTTTTTTAATATAATTATATTTTAAATGGTTTATTTTACTCATTTATATCTTTCAGTCTGGGGCGCTGTTGGCATGTGGTATCGTGAACTCTGGCGTTCGTAACGAGTGTGATCCCGCTCTGGCTCTGCTGTCCGATTACGTCTTACACAACAGCAACATCATGAGGATTGGAGCCATTTTTGGGTAATTGACAAATTACACTAACCTTTTCTTAAGTTATTTTTCCCCCAATATCAGTTTTAATAGTTTAATTTGAATTTTAATTAGCAATTGTATTGATAACTTTTAATAATCTAATAATTTATTAACATTTTAGCAATAATAGGACCCAATTTTCAGAAAATTCTGTGTTTTATGATTTAATTGACTCACTATTTAATCTTAGAGGTGAATTATAGAATATATCTGTTGAAATATGTTCTCTTAACCCAGTTTAATGTTACAATGAAGTACATTCTGCAGTTCAATAGTAACACAGCTTTGTGTTTGTGTAGGTTGGGTCTGGCGTACGCCGGCTCTAACAGAGAGGATGTTCTCTCTCTGCTGCTTCCTGTAATGGGAGACTCCAAATCCAGCATGGAGGTGCGTGTGTGTGTTTGCAGTGGATGAGCGTTATATCTATGTGTGTTTGTTTCTGTGTTTGATGAATCTGTGTGTGAACGTGCAGGTGGCTGGAGTGACCGCGCTGGCCTGCGGGATGATCGCCGTGGGCTCCTGTAACGGTGATGTCACTTCCACCATCCTCCAGACCATCATGGAGAAGAACGAACAGGAGCTCAAAGACACTTACGCCCGTTGGCTGCCGCTCGGCCTCGGACTCAACCACCTGGGTAAGAACGGCTTCCGTCTCGGCCATATACAGTCAAACCTGATGAGAATTACAAATTAATAATTAATTACTTTCTCAGAGGCATGATTTGAGGAAAAACATGAATTAATTTAAATTAAATTAATTATTTTTATTTTTTAATTAAGATTACGATTTTAAATTTGCTTTAAACAAAAGCTCCAGGTGTGTTGTGCTTTGCATTTTGCATTTTTTGCCCAAAATATTACTATAATATGATAATTATTATTGTTAATTATTATATTATTATTATTATTATTATTATTATTATTAAATAAAAATGGCAGTACATTATTAGTATTTAATATTAGTTATTAGTTATTAATATTAATGGCAGTTGATATTATTAGTATTATTAATAATAATAATAATAATAATAAATAGAAATTGCAGTCAATATAAGATTGTAATATTTCACAGTAAAATAAAAAATGTGCATTTAAGGAAAATATAACAATAATAATTTTATTTTACAGGACAGAACTGTAAAATTACAATACTAATATTTATGGCTGCATTAATTTCTTCATTTTCAAACATTAAAGTCACCATGAAATCAAAATTGACAATTATTAATATTTTGTGGAATATTGCAGTATTTATTATGAATGATTTATCCATGCATATAATTATTTTTTTTTATTTTACATGCCCTTATAATATTAATCATTATTAATATAAAATAGTGATTATTAATATTGTTATTTTTATGATTATTATTATTATTATTAAATAAAAACAAAAACATTTAAATTGAAAGATTTTTAATATTTGCTGTACATAAAATTATTATTTTTCAGCATGATAATTATTACATAAACACTTTAACCAAGAAATCTTACTATTGTAATATCTCACTGTAAAATAAAAAATAGTAATTAAAACAATATAATATCAAATATAATAGTACAACTGTAAAATTACAATAATAATATTATACAGCTTTCTTAATTTCTTCATTTTTAATTTTGATTTATCATGCAGGCCTAATCCTCAGTATAAACAGTTCTGATTGGATTAAGAAAGCATGTTTACATTATTGTGTGTGTGCGCAGGTAAAGGTGAGGCGATCGAAACCACTCTAGCAGCTCTTCAAGTCGTACCCGAACCCTTCCGTAGCTTCGCCAACACGCTGGTGGACGTCTGCGCATACGCAGGTGAGTCAGATCCTCCCTCACACAGGCTGCAGGTCACATGCTTCATGTGAAACACACGTGTGTAACCGTCCGTCTGTCTCTCAGGGTCAGGGAACGTTCTGAAGGTGCAGCAGTTGCTACACATCTGCAGCGAGCACTATGACAACAAGGACAAAGATGATGATAAAGACAAGAAAGACAAAAAAGACAAAGATAAGAAGGAGACGGCAGATATGGGCTCCCATCAGGTGTGTGTGTGTGTGTGTGTGTGTGTGTGTGTGTTTCTCGTCTCGTTTCTGTTAGTCAGTGGTCAGTAAGACTGATTCTGCTCTCTGCAGGGTGTGGCGGTGTTGGGTATCGCTCTCATCGCGATGGGTGAGGAGATCGGCTCAGAAATGGCCCTGCGCACATTTGGTCACCTGGTGAGTCGATGTCAAACACATCAGCTGCTTCACAGAGAAATCACATGTGAAATGACTTTTTGGTGCCAAATAAATAAAATTAATGCATTTATTTTATTTAGTACATAAATTGTAATCATTTCTTAAATTTGATTTAATGTATTTATATACAGATTTAATAATAATTTATATAAATATTATTGTACAATTTTGTACATTTATAATGATTTATTAAATTTAAGGTAAATTTAATATTTGATATATAAAATTATGTAATAAATGTATGTATTCATAATTTATATACATTTATTGAATAAACTACATCATTTATTATAATTCATTAAATTTATTTATGCAATACATGTATTTAATTATAAATATAAATATTTAATCATTTGTATAAAATATTGTATAATTTTGTATATTAAATATAAAATATTGAACACCACATTTAATATTTAAAATATAAAATTATATAATGTATGTTATAAATAAATGCATCTATTATAGTAATTCATTACATTTATTTTATATTTTAATTAACATTTATTTACTTTATATATGAATATAACTATTATATAATTTTTTGTATAATTTATTAAATTCATATTAAGTAATACTACAAATATGAAAATTAATATTATATATAAATGTTATAATTTATTAAATGCTCTTATTTATTAGAAATATGAATATAGATATGTATTATTTATATTGAATGTAATATTTATTATAATCATTTACTAAATTTATATTGCATTTAATTATATTATAATAATTCATTATTTTTTAATATTTTAATTAAACATTTACTTCATATATTAATAAATATACAATTTTATAATATAATTTATTAAATTCATTTTAAATAATATTATGAATATGAAATATGAAAATTATAATATTGTATATAAATAAATGTTGTTGTGTTTATATGTATTAGAAATATGAATATAAATGTATTATAATTTTATATTGAATGTAATATTATAATTTACTAAATGTATATAATATTTAATATATAAATTGCATAAATATTTATATAAATTACTAAATAAAAATTTATATTAAAAAATAAATAAGCATGAAATATTGAACTCTTTACAATAGTTATTTTCCAGAGCTGTCTTGCTAATGCTCTATTTCCTGCTGTCTTCTTCTGTGAAGCTGCGTTACGGTGAGCCCACGTTAAGGAGGGCGGTACCGTTAGCACTCGCTCTGATCTCCGTCTCAAATCCCAGGTTGAACATTCTGGACACGCTCAGCAAGTTCTCACATGACGCCGACCCGGAAGTGTCCCACAACTCCATCTTTGCCATGGGAATGGTGGGCAGCGGTCAGTGTTAATGCTTACACAGCCTCTAGAGGCGCTGCAACATATCAATGACTTCATGAAGTGCCTCTACCAATCAGAGGGTGTGGTTTTCATGGTTACTGTGTTGGTCTCTTCTGCAGGCACCAATAACGCACGTTTGGCAGCCATGCTCAGACAGCTGGCGCAGTATCACGCCAAAGACCCCAACAACCTCTTCATGGTCCGACTCGCTCAGGTGAGCAGCACAGCAGGGTTTGGGAGCTGAAAATATGAGGCTGATAATGTCTGAAGCCAGTTTCCCACTGTCACCTCTCACTGCTTAACAGTCCCATTCTGGACCGAGAACGGGTTGTAATCAAGCTTAAAGGTGCTCTAAGTGATGTCACGCGTTTTTAGGCCAAAACATTTTTTGTCACATACAGCAAACATCTCCTCACTATCCGCTAGCTGCCTGTCTCCACAAGCTCCGAAAACGGCAATAAAAACAAACTGGTGCAGCCTGGACCACGAATCATAATAAACACGCTCCAGCCAATAACCGACAAGAATGATTTTAAATGCGCGTTCATGGCTGTTTCAGGAAGCACAGAGAGGAGGAGGAGGAGGGAGGCTCTAGCTAGCCTCTGTTTTGCTTGACAACACTTCGAACATCAACAGGCAGTTACTCTGCCCAGGATCACTTAGAACACCTTTAAGTGGAATTATAACTGGAAATATTCGTGTAACCATTCGACCCGACAGTGGAAAAGCAGATTCTGATTAACACATTGACATGTGACATGCATTTGTTTTGTTTTACTAACTATATGTATACATTCCTCTTTAGTTCTTGTGTACTTTTTTTGCTCTCATCAGAAACATTCATGCGTTTTATAACACATCAGCTGCTGTTGTTTTGACTGTTAATGAGCTGTTAATGAGCTGTGATCCAGGCCAAAGTTAACACACATCAACTCTAAACGCTAAAAACAAATATAGCGACTTTAGTGAGTGAATGGAGCAGTGGCTTTTTAGGAGTAAAAAACTGTAGCCTGACCCTTGGTCAGTTTTTCCTTTAGTCTTAAAAAAACAAACATGAACAGATTGTATTTTAACTCCAAAATCAAAAGGAAAAAATAAGATAGTATTTTGTGTAAAAAAAAAAAAAAAAAAAAAAAAAAAATCTATATTAAATCATTATTAAGACACATACCGCCATTTTGTATGAATCATATATACATATTTTTGTATTATTTATAAACAATTTTATAGTATTTATTAATATTCTGATTTAATTTGTTTCAGTTTTAGTATGTTTACTTCAGTTGCCCAGGCAACATTTTTCATTTTTTAAAGTTAATATTTATTTTATTTCAGCTTTTCTGTTTAAAAAAAAATATTTTAATAGATAGTTTGTTTTATCAGATAACTCTGATACATGTTAATGAAAATATATTAATTATAAAATAGTGCTGTCAAACGATTAATTGCGATTAATCACATCCAAAATAAAAGTTTGTTTACATAATGTGTGTGTACTGTGTATAATTATGTATATATAAATATACACACATGCATGTATTTAAGAAATTTTTACATGCATACATATTTATATTTAAATATAATTTATATTATGCATAAATATAATATATTTTAGTTAAATATATGCATGCATATATATATATATATATAATATATATATATATAATATACACAGTACACAATTATGTAAACATTTATTTTGGATACAATTAATCGCGATTTATCATTTAACAGCACTATAAAAAAATATACATTATGTAATTGCAGTATTGAAAATGTTTTTCTAGGTTTTTTTGTGGTGAAATATGAGTCGGGCGTGTTTTGTGAGATGGTGATTTTTCAGTTGTCCGGTCACTGAAGTGTGCTGAAGTGTGTGTTTGTGTTTCAGGGTCTCACTCATCTGGGTAAAGGCACACTGACGCTCTGCCCGTACCACAGCGACCGGCAGCTCATGAGTCAGGTGGCCGTCGCTGGACTCCTCACGGTCCTCGTGTCCTTCCTGGACGTCAAGAACAGTAAGAACATCATTTTCATCATCCAGTACCACAGCAAAACTATACCTGTAAGATCTGTCTTGAATTAATCTGTAATTTCTTGTCTCTCTCGCTGCAGTAATCCTGGGAAAGTCTCATTACGTTCTCTATGGGTTGGTGGCGGCGATGCAGCCTCGCATGTTGGTCACATTCGACGAGGAGCTCAGACCTCTGCCGGTGTCTGTCCGAGTGGGACAGGTGTGTGTTTGTGTGACGTTTCATGATTTTGGACCAATGAGATTAAGCTACCTTTCAAAAATCTTCTGCTCAGCAAGACTGCATTTTTTTCTTTTTTATCAAAAATACAGTAAAAATTGTGAAATATTATTACAATTCAAAATATCTGTTTTCTATGTGAATATAAGTTAAAATGTAATTTATTCCAGTGATCAAAGCTGAATTTTCAGCATCATTACTCCAGTCTTCAGTGTCACATGATCCTTCAGAAATCATTCTGATATGATGATTTGCTGCTCAAAATCATCAATGTTCATATTTTTGTGAAAATCATGATGCATTATTTTTTTCAGGACTCTTTAAAGAAAAAATTGTTTAAAAGAATTTGAAATTGAAATCGTTTGTGACATTTATAGATGTCACTTTTAATCAATTTAGTGCATCCCTACTGAATGAAAACTTGAAAATTAAATCAGATTAACATAAACAATCATTTTTAATCACTTTACAGTCTAATTTGCACCTTGTGTGAACACAGTGATAAATTATTCTTCCTCTTTCTGTCTCTCATTGTTCAGTTTTATTTTTAGTGTGTGACAAGAACTGTAGCTTTGTGTTTCCAGAGAGTACAATGAGAAATTGTTCTAAAAAAAAAAAAAAAATAGTGCAAGTCATTTTAACCACGTCACGTACTGCATTTTCTTTTTATTTTGTTTCCTGATGCGCACTTACAATGTTGGCATGATTTTACATCAAAAATGGTCATAATTTAGAAATAAAAGGCCATTTTCTGATTTTTTTTTTTTTTTTTTTTCAAATTTAAAAAAAAAAACTAGATTAATTTTCATTCCTCACTGACAGATATTTTATTGTTTTAAGCATAACCTTGCTTAATTTTGATATAGTTAGTGTTAATATAAGTGAATCTTGCCTTATAATCCAAAATCACATCTATAGTCACCTTCATCATCATCATGTACATGAGTCAGACTCGCTGTTTG
Organism: Chanodichthys erythropterus; assembly: GCF_024489055.1. Taxonomy (NCBI): domain Eukaryota; kingdom Metazoa; phylum Chordata; class Actinopteri; order Cypriniformes; family Xenocyprididae; genus Chanodichthys; species Chanodichthys erythropterus. The sequence goes on from NC_090237.1 coordinate 2,298,990, forward strand.
ATTGACAGCTCCAGCGATTGTAAAGGGAGCATTCTTGCATTTATAATTTAATCACAATTGATATTTTCATGCTACTAAGAGAAACATAATCATGTCATAATGTGACACAATTCTGAGTCATACAATGTTTCAATTAAATCTGTTTTTGGACTTGAGCTCCGAAACTCACAGGATGTTTTTACAGTACAATGACCTCTTAAGGAAATCAAGGAGAATTATACCAGTATCATAATGAAATGATGTGATATCTGTGTGTTTCCAGGCTGTGGATGTGGTCGGTCAGGCCGGTAAACCCAAAGCCATCACGGGCTTCCAGACTCACACCACACCGGTGCTGCTGGCCCACGGCGAGCGCGCCGAACTCGCCACAGAGGAGTTCATCCCCGTCACGCCCATCCTGGAGGGCTTCGTCATCCTGCGCAAAAACCCCAACTACGACGCTTAGACGCGCTGACAGAAGCGCACACTAACTGGGACCTCTGAGCATATTTAAAGGCACCTCGTCCTCCGCTTCTGCTCCTCGGACTGAGGCGTTTCCTTCCTTCTCCTCGCCGTTTTCTCCTCATTTTGTAATTAGAGCAAGAAATGAGTGTGAATTCATCATCCTGCTAAACTTGTTTTGTTGTTTTTGTTACTTGTTCTGTAAAAGGTTGAGATACAAAAATAAAATTGTGATCAAATGTTGCTGTTTCACTGAATATTTTAACACAAAAGCTGATATATATTCATTTTTATTCAACTACACCATAGCTAATTAATATTCATAAGCCAGAGAATGTGCGGTATACTAAAACAATATTTTCAGATGTTATTATCCATAAACCCTCTTTATTAATAACACTGCAGTGTTAGTAAATTTTTAAATGGTCACCAGAGGGCGCTGAAATGAAAGACCACGCCTCTGTGAGCCTCAACCAATCAGCATTTACGAATCCTACTATGGCAAATACTCATGAATATTAATGAATCCGTGCTGACGTTGCAAACTGACCCTTCTACTGGAATTCTCTGGAGTTCATGAATAATAACGAGCTTAACTTATTTGCTTCAGTCCAGTCACGACGCCGAATTAATATTCATGAATTAATACTCGCGACTGCTGTCACGTGGTCGGGATTCCCTATTGTCACCGATCCGGAAGTTCCCGAGTCGCCGGTTTCCGCCGGAAAAGGTTCCGTCCGGTCCAGACGGGTCTGTCTCTCTTTCTGTCTTTTTTTTTCGGTTCGGTACCGCTCAACTGATCCGATACAGAACCGGACCGACACTGACGCTACACGATAAACTCCTGTCAGGTAAGAAACAGCCGTTACCGGCGTTGACGCGTGCGCGTGCGTGTGTGATCCATTGAAAATACCGGACCAAAATGCAAATAACCGTTATTATTATTATTCTAATCACTTAAATCAACATGTTATGTTTTTAACATCAGCTTTAGTCGATATAACAACCCTGTTTCTGTAATTCTGTGTATGATATCAATTACATGGCGGTTTTACACCATATTATGAATGTTTTCTGGCAGTTCTTTTGATTTATTCAGATGATCAGAGATGATAAACCATCAAAACAGGATTTAAACTGATTTTAAATATGATTTTAGGTATTTATTTGTCTTTATACATGAGGTGTGTCTGATAAAACACTTGTATCTGCATAACAATCACCCAAAACAGCTTATAAAACACATTTCAAAATACAAACAGGCCTCATGTTTCCATTAAGATGAGTCTAACAGGTGCTTTGGCTTGTTTGTAGTGTGGTTTGATTTCTTATGTCTCGGTTTATCATCTCTGCTCCTGGTTGGGAACACAGATTAATATTTCACTGACCTACATTTGACAGATTAGACTGTCCTAATGTCTTAGTCATGGATTCACAGCCTGTGTTCATTTGTCAGAAACATAAACACTGCAGTAATGACATCTGTCAGTGTGTCATGAGATGCACATGATGTCTGAAATGCAATTTGGTGTAAATATGGAAAACATTTGGGGTGTCTGACCCCCACAACAGCCAAAGAAACACCTGTATGTTTAATTTTATTATATATAAAACCTGTATATTTAATTATTATTAGCTCTATTTTCATCTGGCTTTGATTGATGGTTTGTGAAAGCGCGTTTTTGAGCCCCGCCCATAGATATTCATAATTACGCGTAATTATTCATGAGATTACGCAACAACGTTCATTAATGTACTTATATAAAGTGTTTAGTTGTGTCGTCTCCTTGTCATTACTACTAATTGAACAGAATCTACTGTAATTAAGTTGAAGTGTTGAATCATGATGAGACACCGGTGCATGCGTGCCTGGAGCGCGTGACTGCGCCTGCGCTTGCGCGCGCGACCCACGTGCTTTGTCCCGGCAGGCGCACGCGCGAGCGAACATGGCGACGCGCTGCATGTCTCGCGTTACCGGACAGTGAGACACAACCGAGAGAGAGAAAAAGAGAAACGGTAAAGAGTCGTGTGCTGTTTGTGTGTCAAATGAGCGATTTTATATGAATGCGCGCTCGCGTGTGTGTGCTTAGTTTATGTGTTCGTGCGTTACGCGCGCGACTACGCAGTAAGTTACTCAATCTGGCCCTGAGAAGTGATCAATAGTGCTGATATATGTGTGTATGTGTGGTGACAGGTGTCTTGTGAGCTGCTTGGGTTTCGTTGAAGCGCGTTCACACCATGTTTTAGAATAAGCAGTGCGTTTTGGATCATCGCAGTTATTTGACATTCATTGGAGATGCCATGATACACGTCATGAATATGGTTATCCAACAACACCATGATATGTTTGGGTATTTGGTTGAGGCATTATAATATAAAGATGTTTTTTTTTTTTTTTACATGTACCATGGTAAATGAATTCCAGTACCATTACTTTACCATGGTAATTTCATGTAATCCTTTCATTTATCTTGGTACATGAATATGTCAATCATTGCATGGTGTATATTAAAGGAACATGGTATTTTCTTGTATTTTGGACATGTAACATGGTAAAACAGTGGGATGCATGTACAGTGCCAGTACCATGGTAATGAAATTTGCATATCATTGGATTTATAAGATGTTAGTACAATGCCATAAGCACCACAAATCATGATTTTACCATGATAAATGTCTGAAAAATATGGTAAAACTGTAGTACTAAGTGCTTAAAATCATGTATTGTTTTAAAAACACCATGATAATATGAAGTTACATGGTTTGTAATCAAAATACCATGGTATTGTAATGTTTGCATGCATGTACTACTAGGGCTGGGTATTGACACAATTTTCATGATTCGATTCGATTATGATTTCGATTCGATATCAGTTATTTTGGATATAGTATATCAGTTGCCATATGGAAAGTTGTACTGTATATTGTAACATACCTTCAGATGTTCATGTTTATTTTGCTGTAACTGATATTAAAGCGGAGGAGAGGATGATCACATGCTTCTCTTTAACTGAGGCGCTAAAGTGATCTGTCACACCACATTAAACAGCGCCAAAACGGTATTTATTTTTGAATCTCATAATAAGATGGACGTCATTTGAAATCTGAGACTTTGCTTCATATCAAAAGTAACAGCACAAAGATTATTGCGATTTATTGGATGGGAGGCGCTGCATATTCTGCTCATTCATCAACTGAAAACAGACTAGACTAATCGATTCTTGGGATTTAAGGATCGATATTGGTTCGTAAAAATGAGAATTGAATATTTTTTACCCAGCCCTATGTACTACTATAGTAGTACACAGCAAAATCTCCAGAGTTAAATAAACTCTGCTCAGAGTACATATGATCCCTCTCTAAATAGTGTTAAAATAACACTGAAGCAGAGTTAAAGTTAATGAGATAATGAAGTGATGATTGTGCATTAGTGATGAACACCTGCTGTTAACAAGCAGAATCACTGAAGAAAAGAGAAACACAAGAACTACAACTGACTTCAGTCACAGCCTTATTAATTGTTTAATTATCTCATTAACTTTAACTCTGCTTCAGTGTTATTTTAACACTATTTAGAGAGGGACCATATGTACTCTGAGCAGAGTAGTTGATTTAACTCTAGGGATTTTACTGTGTATTCTCACTCAATTAATCATTTGTGTTTCTTGTAATTAGTGTAAGAATGATATTTTAATGAAGCCAAGTGTATTTGAAAGACGTTGAGACCGATACCAATTCATTTGTGCTCTTATTATCTGCTTTTAACAGCTTGAGTGTGTAGTTTCTCTTTTAAAAATGAGCTCATATGTCTTTTGAATTATATGACGTGATGGTGGATTTCTCTCGCACTGGCTGGTGTCAAGCTTTTGGGTCAAAGTTCATGGTGAAAGAGCCACGGATCGAGTGTGTGAAGCGTTAGTCACTCGTGCATGACTGTCGCATTACTGAAGCCGTCTCACACTGCAGCTCTGTATCCAATAGCAACACGTTTCAAAGGTCTGGTATGAGTGTGTCATCTTGAAACTCAGAGGAAAGACGGGTTGAGAGTGCGTTTGTGGGAGTTTCTGCACATGTGAATGTTTGTTTCATTAATGCTTCAGTCTGAGCTGATGATGTTCTGAGGTCTGCGGTTTGATGATGTTTGTTGTGGTTAAGTGGAGGATTGCTTGTGAGCGACATTATAGTTGTATAAATAATGCTTGTGCGCACTCAGATCTGATGCTCGGTTGTTTCAAAACATGAATGCCACGTCATCCTGAGCTGTGACGTCACGACAGCAGACAGTGGAAAATCAGGAAAAACATCTGTGTGTAATATAATGAAATGTTTTGGGGGTTTCTTGCATTGCTTTCTAAAAAATACATTTGAATGAACTTCAGTGGAGAAAGATGCTTTTTGCCCCTTTAAAGTCACCATGAAATCAAAATGGACTGTTCTTATTTTTTATGGAATATTGCAGTGTTTATTCATCTGTTCACATCTTTATTGTTTTAAATTCATGTTCTTCATAATCTTGAATCAGAATATCTTCCCCTCCCTCTTGAGCGACATCTCTTCTCTGATGATGAGGGCGGGGCAGCCTGTCACTCACATGAGATCCACCAATAGCAAACCACAACCATCCAATTAGGGTTGCAACAACTCTTCGATAAAATCGATAATAATCGATAAGGAAAATCATCAACAACGATTCTCATTATCGATTAGCTGGCTCCGCCCACCGTGCACAGAAGACAGCACTGAATAACGCATTTCTATGGACCAAAATGCATCTAAAAATAGTGGAGGAAACCGAGTGAGCAGCTGCGGGAAAGGTACGAGATCAAATCTGATCAAAACGTGAGAATTATTTATTTTAAGCTTCAAGCTAATGCATTAGCGTAATGGCTTGCCCTGTCAGGCGCTTTGACAGATGCATGTGCGTCCTAATCGCAAAACGTTCATTCTACGGCTATATCCTTATCTGTAAATGTTACAAATTAGGGGTTTGCACAAATAGATTGAATATTCGACCTGTAATTAATATTTGAAAAATAAAAATACTATTCGAATTTTACTAAGTTGCTTTGCTGGCAGTAAATACAGTGAATCCATGATAAATCCTAAGCACTAAAACTCACAGTTATAACTAAATGCACTGGGTGGCGCTGTGGAGCGTGTTTAACAAGTTTATTGAATTTGATCGTCACATAATATTGTCGTCTGCCTCGCAAAGTTTGGAATTACGTGGGTGAAAATGATCTTACACAATGGAATTACTTTTGATCAAATTAATTAATGAAACCGAGTTATCATATCATAATAATACCGATAATACCGTTATGTATTATCGTTATCTTGTTTCTGCAACGTCTGTCAGCGCGGCTTGTTTTCTCACCCGAGCATGTGGATAATATTATTGTCTTTCTCAACATGGACATGTGAAACAATATGAAAACGATAACCATATACTGACTCGAGAGTATTATGTACGTTTTGTATGATAACTGGCGCTGCTTATTAGCGGTTTTCTAGTTTGCGCTGCTTGAGCTTAAATGCTTTTGTTCTTTATATTCTTTTTTTGTTTGCACAAATTGTTTAATGCTTTCAACTAAAATAAAACCTTAAGATATAATGTAAGCTTGTTGTGTATATTGACTAATCGTATGCTTGTTTAGGTTACAAACTCTTGATGAATTAAAAAAAAATAAAGTCCTTTTTGTTTAAGGTCATTTGAATAAACAAATATTCGAATATTCGTTTTTTACGAGCCCAAATATTCGAATACAATATTTTGGAAAAATGCCCATCCCTATTACAAATTCACACAAGCATTTACATTTTGCATAAAGGCTCATCCTGTCAGTCTGCGTAAACTTAAATCTTTACTGAAGGAGCGCAGGCGCGTGCACCTGCGTCAGCAGAGAGAGAGAGACAATTAATATTCAGTGCAAGAATATTAATTTTGCTGGGATATGTTGTTTAAAGTTAAATTTAGATTTAAAAGTCAACATGTCATTCAAGTATTTTATGATAGTAGTAACTGTAAAGGCATAACATGTAATTGAATATAAATATAAGACGTTTCTTATAGCCTATTTACAGGATAAAGAAATGACAGTAAGAGGTGATTGTCCAGAGTGAAAGTGTGTGTTCCTGCAAAACTTTTATCTTGCCTGTTGGTTAACACTGATTTTGTGTTTTTCTTCATTATCTTTATTGCTATCTTCATTTTTAATGTAAAGTAGAGATTTAAACTATATTCACTATACAGTGCTAAAGTTATTAGACATCTGATACCCAATGCAAGGTTTGTGCCACAGGTCAGGGCAGCCTAAACTATCAGTATTGGTGATTACTAAAATTATTTTTCATGTTTCTGTAATGGTTAATCCACCAGTATGTGTAAGCTCTTTAGTTACAGCAGTATTTCTAAAGCTACAATATATTATAGTTTTACAAGAAAGGCAGGAAAAAGTAAAACACTTCATATATTTTTTTTTCTGATATTATGTGTGAATATCATTTAGAAACTGTTTAGTTGTTTGTTTGTTATTTTCCTAATAAATGGTAATACCATTTTTAGTTTCAAACAAGTTTTTGACAGATTCCTAAAATATGTGTTCTCTCTTTATTATGACAGGTAGTGTAATAAATTACTATGTTTTCATAGCATTCAGCCGGCACATTTGTTTGGAGTACATTGGGCAGAATGTACGATAGTGGTGTGGTGTTTTTTGTGTTTTTTTTGTTTTTTTTTGTGTGTTTTTTTTGACAATAAAATAAAAATAAATAAAATTAGGATTTTTATCCAATTAATTAAAAAAATAGTAGGCCAGATAATCGATTATCAAAATAATTGTTAGTTGCATCCCCAAAATAATTACTACAAGCAACAGCACAAATAAATAGAGCAAAGATACAAGTAAAATAAACAGTGCTTTTCAAGTTTTTCAGGTAGAGATATTAAAGTAATCAAATGCAAAATAGCACTGCATATAATCTTCACTGTATAAATTAAAGACGAATCCTTATTAGACTTAAAAAAATGTATGCAATCAAGAGCAGTGAGTGATTTTCTTTGTCTTTTGCTGTTTGATCTAACATTAAAACACAGACAGCAACAGGAATATTAGGCTGACCGAATGCACGGTCTTGAAGTACACTGATAGATTACACATGCATTGTCTTTCTCAACTGTTCATGTTCACCTATAATGTTTGCTAGGATACGTGGCAAGACAGACATGTTGACAAAAACTTCTCACACCGTGTGCGCAAGTTCTCTTTTGTATCTTGCACTTGGCAAGGCTAAATAACGAGCAAATTATAAACTCTTGTGATGATCATCAGGCGGTATATTTTATGCATTCCCTTTTTTTCCCCCAACAAGCCATATTATAGATGCGTTGTCAGATTAACCGCAGTGCAAGTGCGTGCCGAACCATGTGTGGAGAACGGTACAGTTTGTTGTTTTTTTTTTCTTTTTACCAAGAACCGTTAAACCCCTACTGAGTTTAATACAGAAAGGGATTTTATTTATAAAGAAATACACTGAATCATCTTAAATGTCAGAACTTTAGCCCAGTCATTTTAATTCTTCGACTTGTGGCCTCAAAACCTTTTGAACTTGGCTTTTACACAAGGGGTATTTAAATGTTATATAATGTCACTGCTGAACTCCTTATCTCTCTGTGTGTGTGAGAAGCGTCAGGTCTACTGTATCCTCATGTCCAGTACAGTATGTCTGTGTGTGTGTGTGCCTCTATATTTGGCTCTTGTAAAGATAGCCGTGCGCCTGTAACCCCTCCATATAAACTAGTTTGAGTCTTCAGCTCGTCTCTTGCCGCAGTCCTGATTCATTCACAAAAGCAGCCACACGTCAAATGCACAAAGCCAAGTAATAAATGTGTGCTGCAGTAATTGAAGGTGCAGCTGGAAGTTCAGCCATCATAAAGCATGACTCTTCATTCACGGGTCACCAAGACCTGAACAAGCTACAGATGAGATTCACAAGTATTTTACCAATTCTAGAGCTCCAATTGTAGTACTTTTGAAGAAGCACCAAACAGTTAATTCTTATTATATTTTACTATATATTAGTTTTCTGTTAAAATTAGTGCTGTCAAACGATTAATTGCATGCAAAATAAAAGTTTGTGTTTACATTATATGTGTGTGTACTGTGTATTTTTATTATGTGTACACACACATGCATGTACATATTAAACTAAAATATTTTAACCTTATAAAATATTTATATCTATATTATTTCGGATGTGATTAATCATTTGACAGCACTAGTTTAAATAAAAGCTTGATGGTTTAACATTTGAAAATGAGAAAATTAATACTGCACTCATACTGTGTGAGAAGTAAATACTGTTTAATTTAGGGCTGTCGAAGTTAATAAGACAATAGCTGTGTTACCATTACCATTCAAATTGTGCACATTCAAGTTGCAAATTGAAAATACGGCCAATGGAAACGTGTCAGTTTCACAAAAACTCTCATTTGTTGCAACTCAAACACCTCATACGTGGCCGTCCCCAAGTATAAGGGGCTTTCCTTGCCTTTAATACCTGGATAACATGTCTCTTTCGATGGCCAGTGCAGTGGCTGCAATATACTTAAACCCACTAACATCTGTAGTCATGATTTTTGGAATGACTTATCGCGAGAGGAAAAAAAATTGCATAACACCAGTTAATGGAAACGCCATCATTTCGCAATAATTTTTTATCGACATTTAGAAAATATCGCTAAAGTTTGGAGCAAATCTGTAATGAAACCCGGCTAATAATGTATTATATTAGCGACGTTAAAGCAGGCTCTATTTGATTCTATGACTCGCTCACGGTTCAAGCCAGGGTTGCTAGCTCTGGGTTTTTTCCCTACACCAAACATTATTTGTAGCGCGCCTCCCATCCAATAATCGCAAAAGAGCTTTGTGCAGTCTTTCTTCTGATTAGAAACAAAGTCTCTGCTTTCAAATAGTTTTTATCAGGAAATTCAAACAATAAATGGCGCAACAGACCACTCTTCCACTTTAATACAAGTTATAGCTTGAACAAAAAAAAAGCATGAACATCAGAAGGTATTTTGAAAGATACAGTACATCTTATTGCAGATTTTTCTTCCTATATTGTTCAGCCTAGTGCCAATTTTTTTACGACAAAACTTTTGAAGGTGAAGTGTGTGATTTCTCTGCAATTTCAAGGGTTTTATAGTCAAGGGGCCTGTTTAAAGGGACTTTTGATGCGAGGTTGTCTTCGAGCAGGAGTGTGTTTGTCTCCTGAGAGACCCTGTGGTGAAAACGTGACCCGTGCTGCAGTGTTTGAAGATGCACAGCTGTTATTTTTATTCTTTACTGCGGAGTTCAGGTCTGGATCTCCTGTGTGTTAAAGGTGAAGCGTGTTATTACTGCGCCACTGGCATCACAGAACAGAACTGCAACATTAATGACAGGTTCCAATCCGGCATTCCGAACACTCTTCCCATCAGCCTTTGAGCGGATAATCCCGCACCGCACCAAACTCACCATATTGGAAGAGCCAGTGTAGGGTTGATAGGGGAAATCGCATGTGAAAATCAGACACTTCAGCTTTAACATGTCTGCTGAATCAGTGTGACTCATTTATAGTCAGACATTATAGTCGCTAATTGAATTGAAGCCCTAATTAATGCCTGCATAATAACTTGATTTTGAAGTGACTGTGGCTCAGTCGAATCTCTCTCTCTCTCTCTGTCATTCAGGTTTTGTCAGTAGGTGCTGCGTCTCCATGCAGATGCTCCGGGTGAAATGAATAAGGCACCTCAGCCTCTGTCAGGACCCCCCTCCGCCCCTCTTCCTGCTCCCTCACCGGGCCTGTCCCAGGTAAAACACATCACTCTTTATATTTATTGTGATCTAGTACACAAGTAAGCGTCAAGTCCTGCTCATGTTTTGCATGTGTCTCTTTAGCCCAGTTATCCTGGTCCTCCCCCGGTTGTGTTCGGCACCCCTCCGCCACAGATGAACCCGGCAGCCCAACCCCGACAGGTACGGCACCCCATATACTCCCCACTGTGGGTCTGGTCAGATGAGCTACTGGGTTCTTGATTCAGGAAGTAATTTTTCTCTATTGGCATTTCATTAAGGATGCCCCCTATTACACTGCGTTCCAAATTATTATGCAATTGACATATCAGTAAGATTTCAGTACAATAAACATTCAGATTTAGTTTTTCTAAGAAAGTGTTTGTTTGTTTGTTTATTTATCCATGTCTTTTTAGATAACTGGTATCAATCTCAGACAAAATAATTTGCCAGATCTATGGAAACCCTACTTAGAGACTGTTCCAAATTATTAAGCAAGTCACAGTTCTCATGCAATATGGGAAGAAAGATCTTTCTGAAGATGAAAAGCATGAAATGGTGCAATGATGTGCAAAAGGCATGAAAACAACTAATATTGTGTGAAACTGAATGGAGATTATCAAATTATCATAAGATTTGTGAGTGATTTAGAGCACAGCAGAATTCGGTCAGATAAAGGCTTATTAATGAAAGTTACTATCAAAAAAAATAATTATATTAAAAGGGCAGTTATATAAAAAAGCCAGTGTTGAGCAGCAAACAGGTATATGAAGCTGCTGGTGTCTCTGGAGTCTTGAGAGCCTCACCATGCAGGCTGGCAGTTGTGCGTAAAGATGCATTTTAGACACCACAAACCAAACCTCACAAAGAGAAACATTTACAGTGGGTGTAGAAATACATTTTCAAACAGTTTTATTGCTGTGGTGTTTTTTGCAGCATGGGATAGTGCATAGTGCATTGTACTATGCACTATCCTCCTTTTTATACCATAGCTGAAAATGGCCAGTTATGAACTCCACATATCTTGCAAAAGTCATTTAAATACCCTCCATCTCACTTCCCAGTATTCCAGCCCAAATCATCACCCGCCAGCTCCTTGCTGACATCGCAGTCTTGTTAGAAAGTGGTGGCCATTCACCAACCATCCAGAAATCCATCCATTTAGACCATCCATTGTAGTACGGCATTAGTCAGTGAATAAAACTATTTAAAAATGAGTCTTCATGTATTTCTAAACCCACTGTAAATGTTTCTCTTTGTGAGGTTTGGTTTGGAGTGGCTGAAATGCATCTTTACGCACAACTGCCAGCCTGAATGGAGAGCAAAAAAGTACTAAAACTTACACTAAATGCTCATTATGGTTTAGTATTCTCCTCAGTGTATATTTAAATAATTACATTAATATAACTGTGCGATTAGTTGACTAATGGCTTAAATGAATGACTACCAGTCGTAATAGACTAGAAAAATCTTTAGTCAGGGCAGCCCGACATTTCAGAGAGTTTTTCAATAAAGAGTCAAACCTGCCCACTCTGAGATGAATCACAACATTTTAAGGATTTGTTAATCACATGACAAGCAGGTCAACAAATACCTTATCTCATGTTTTTAGTAAACTATTATTTTCATTATTTTTATGACCAGTGGGGAAAAACAAACTTTGGGAAGCCCTGTCAAAATGCATTGCGAATGATAGAATCAAATCGATCTTGAGTTTTATAAAAACCCTACTGTTCAGTGTTTGTTCAATGTCAATATTTTGAATTAGTTTTCTTTTTTTTTTTTCTTAGTAATTTTGTTGTATTTTTGCATTTTTATTAGTTTTTGTTCTTTATAAAAATAAATATTTCGTTTTTATTGTGTTATTGATTTTTAGAGTTTTAAGTTTTATTGAGTTATAGTACTTAGACTTAAACTAAATGAAAATTAGAACTGAAATAACAAAAGTTTACGTTTTGTATATATATATATATATATATATATATATATATATATATTAATCTGTCTTCAGTATTGTGAATCTTGGAGATTTTGAAAGGGATTTTTGCTCAATGGAGGATCCGTACAGAAACTTTTTGAGATTGATGGGAGTTTTGTCTAAACAATTCATCACCTTGGAATCATAAGGTTCAATCTGAAATTTTTGTCAAAATTGAATTATTCACATAGTCTTATTCTAGAGTTTACATTATGTGATGTTTTCTTAAGTTTTTATGCCTTTTTTGGAAAACAAAAAGGTTCTATTCACAAAAGAGTATGAAATGTAAAAACTTTGAAGCTCAATATCTCAAAATATCTGCTTAGAACGCAGATAGAACCTTATAATTCCAAGGTGGTGAATTGTTGATGTAACTTGTTGAATAACTAGCCTGACATGTTCGGACAAACCAGAAGAATTAGCAGCGAGTTAATATCACACAAACATTTGCAGTTGAGCTCAGAGGTAGCCCTGCATCCTCCTGACCTCTCGTTGTGTGTGAGATTTGTGCGACTGAGGTGCTTCTGGGAAAATGAGGTCTCTTCTCTGCTTTTGTGGCTGGTGTTGCTTCAGTTTCTTGACCTTTGACCTGTGTGTGTGTGTGGCTTTCTCTTTCTAGTTTGCCTCAGGTCCTAGAGCTTTACCACAACAGGTACTAACACAAACACACACACATACATTGAAAAAGACCTGAAACATCAGTGTCACATGGAATGAATTCTGCATGGTATTCTCAAGTGTGTCATAGCATTTATTAATTTTTTATTTTATTTTTTATTATTAGTTTAGGTTTTGTATTCATTTTAAGTTTTAGCATTTATTAATATTTTGAATTAGTTTTAATTTTTATATTCTGTTTTTTTTTTTTTTTATTTTAGTGTAAGTTTTAGTACTTTTGTTGTGTATTTTTGTCATTTTTATTAGTTTAGGATTTTATTCATTTTTAAGTTTTAGTATTTATAAATATTGAGTTTGTTTTAATTTTTAGACTTTCTGTTTTAATTTGAATTGTTAGTGTAAGTAAGTTTTAATAATTTTGTCATGTTTTTTTGTTTTTTATATGACTAGTTTTAATTTAATTTTAGGTTTTAGTATTAATGTTTGGGGTTGTTTTGTCATTTTATTACTTTTTAGGTTTAATGATTAGTTTATTCACTTTTTTAATTTAGGTTTTAGTATTTATTAATGTTTTGAATTTGTTTTTATAGTTTCTGTTTTAAGTTTAATTTTAGTTTAAGTTTTAGTAATTTTGTTTGTCATTTTTGTTAGTTTTGTGGTTTTAAAATATGACCATTTTTTATTAAATTTTAAGTTTTATTACTTTTAGTACCTCAACTTAAACTAAATAAAAATTAGAAATGTTGCACTGACAACAAGAATCTTGGCAGAAGAAAATTTTGCTTAGAAAGTTAGTTAAACTGCAATCATGTTTATATCTAGCTACCTGATTAACAACATATCTGGTTTAATGACAGACATTTGAAGGAAACTCTGTCAGCCGTTCGAGTACTGTGGTTATTACCACGACTGTAACTGAAGAGCGCATCGCTGGCAAGCGTCTCCGTTTGTGCCGCTTGTGTACTTGTTTAGAGTAGGTTTTTGGCCTTTGTTGTGTCATCTCAACACTGCTAAAATGCTTAGTTTATTTGCATGCTGCTCTGTTCCTTTAACTCTCTGTGCCGGTGGGTAACACACACTCTCCATCTCTCTCTCTCTCGCTCTTCTGCTGTGTGTGTGTGTGTGTGTGTGTGTGTGTGTGTGTGTGTGTGTGTGTGTGTGTGTGTGTGTGTGTGTGTGTGTGTGTGTGTGTGTGTGTGTGTGTGTGTGTGTGTGTGTGTGTGTGTTTGGTGCTGCTGAAGGGAGGATTCAGGTCACTGCAGGTAATGCTTACATGTTTTTATTCCCCTTTGCAAAAATTATTCTTTAAAGTCAGTGTGAAACTTTCATAATATGACGTTTCCAAATTAAACTGCTTATTCAACTATATTATCATCAATGAAATGAAAAAATGAAAACTCATTCAGGTTAGATAGGGCTGGAAGACCATTTTTTGCAATATCTATATATTAGTAAATTAGTGATTGCATTACCTGAATTGTCCAGGGGTGTGTTTCCCGAAAGCATCGTTAGCCAACTATGGTCATAAGTCCCATTGAACTCTATTGGTAACAACGGAACTTGTGACCATAGTTCGCTTTGGGAAACGCACCCCAGATTTGCAACCTGACTGTATCAACTAGTTTTTATCATTGCGAACAAAAATTTAAGGACATCAAAATTATTTTATTTACTGCAACACATACTTATTTTTAGTGTCCTAATTTGAATTGTGTGTCCACAAGTAGTGTTATGTGTGACTGGTAGATTTTGATTTGGATTACAATATAATTATGATGAAGTGTTTATTTCTTAATTAGTCAACTTTTCTCTCATTTCAGCCGTATTTTACCAGTCGGCCCACTTTACCGGCCAGTTCTGGGCGTGTTCAGCCAAGCTCCGCCCCTCGGCCCATCCCTCCACCGCACGGAGCCCGCCCCCCTCATGTGTTCCAGACCGGCCCCTCCCAGATGATGATGATTCCCCAGCAACCAATCAGCTTCCCGAATTCACAAGGCACGGCCTACTATATACCTGGCCAGGTAAATCACATGTAAATCCATAACGTAACATCACTGAATAGAGAAAAACAGAGAAAAACGCAATAAAAGCATATATATATATATAAAATGAATAAATGCGTGAAATATATTTCACTTAAATAATTAACAGATTAACAAAACGTAATAAAAAAACTGTGTGACAAGTAGTATATGCTGATTTTCGGTTCATTTTTGTGACATGCTCCACAAACAAGTTCACAGAAAGTAAACCAAGATGGCAGAAAGAGTCATGCTGTTTGTTTTCTTTATTTTACAATAACACATTTTGTTTTTATATAGACACACATTTAGAAATAAATAACAACCCCAAACATTAATTCTAAAAATACTAAAACCTAAAATTAAATTAAAACTAGTCATATAAAAAACAAACAAACATGACAAAATTACCAAAACTTACACTAACAATTCAAATGAAAACAGAAAGTCTAAAAACTAAAACAAAATCAAAATATTCATAAATACTAAAACTTAAAAATGAATTAAATCCTAAACTAATAAAAATTACAAAAATACACAAGTACTAAAACTTACACTAAAATAAAAAAACTGAAAATATAAAAATTAAAACTAATTCAAAATTAATAAATAATAAAACTTGAAAATGAATGAAAACCTAAACTATTAAAAATGACAAAAATACAGAAAAAAAGTACTAAAACTTACACTGAAATTAGGCATAAAATGAAAACAACAAATATAAAAATTAAAACTAATTCAAAAAATTAACACATTTTTTTTTATTGTGAGTTTACACAAATAAAAATGTACCCTTTACAGTTTCGAATGATGTTTTATGACCATAAATGGAGTATTTTAAGTTGTTTCCGCTGTTATAAGGAAACTGTTCAAGTGATTGCACAGGTCGCGCGCAAACACAACATATCAGTTCTAGCATTGCTAACTTGACATGATCGCAGCCTGTTCATTATCAAAATAAATTGCAGTCAATCAAACATGTAACAAGTTACGCTGCTTAATTTTAATAGTCCGTAGTACAATCTGTGCTGTGAACTGGTGTTATGCTGCGCATGTGAAGGATGATGTTTTTTTGTGGTTATTGGAATGCAAGTGAAGTACAAACCCAATAGTTTGTAGGGCTGCACGATATATCGCATGCGACTGTCAAGCGCATTTCGTCAGTAAAGCCGTAGATCACTGATAAGCCACGCAACATCGCGTTCATTATCGAAGGCGATACATCTGCGATATGAACGCGATATTGCGTGGCTTATCAGTGATCTACGGCTCTGTCTATTAAATGCCGCTCCATTTGAAAGCAGGTGATGGTGATTTAGCGGTAATCAGGGAACCGGCTTTACTGACGAAATGCGCGTGACAATCGCATGCGATATATCGTGCAGCCCTAATAGTTTGCATAATAAATAATAGTTATCGCAAACATCACAAATACGGGAACATTTGGATTCGTACCACGTTTCACTTTACATGACTTAGTTTTGGCTTGATGTTTATAGCTTTTATTTTTCATTCTTGTATTCAGAATAATGTTACATTTTTAAAGGATTTGTGTGGAGAATTAAAATAGTCTATAGCTATGTTTATAGTGTTTTTAATGTTTATAAACATTTCACTTTATTTACAGATATTTTACAATAATATAATAATAAAATGCGACTTGTATGCATATGTTTTTTTTCTCTCTCAAAAACCCAATTTTATATGTGTAGCGCATTTTTTTAACCATAACCATATCACTTTTAATATAAACCATTTTAACTATATTATTTTATAGTAACCAAATTACTTTTTTAAACCATTTAACTGATAGTATTACTCAAAATTCTTACTGTCATTTAACGGTTAACCAGTTAATTATGAGCATCCCTATTTTTAGTTGCACAGGACATTCTGCTCAAATGTGTAACACACACACACACACACACACACACACACACTCTTCAGTGTATTGATTCTGCTGACAACTCCTCCCCTTTTTAAACTCTGTCCCAGTCAGCTGACCGTCTGTACCGTTCCTAATTGTGCAACACTAAAAAGGGGGGGATGGTTGTTGGGCAGATAGAAAAATGGTCTGAAATGGGGATTGTCTCACTCTGACCTCAAATGGTGACTGTGTGTGTTTTTGATGAGTCAGTGCAGTAAAACACAAACCCTCTCTCTGTTTCTCTGTCAGTACCGTCCCTCATACGTGACCCCTCAGCAGTATCAGGTGGCCGGTTCTCCTGGTTTCTACCCCGGCACAAGCCCGGCTGATTACGGTATGTACGGAGAGAGGAAGCAGTAAATCCATGTATCACTCCAGGTGTGTGTGTGTGTGTGTGTGTGTGTGTGTGTGTTTGTGACATATCAGGCCACAAATTTGTATAATGACATGGGTATGACATTACTCCATGTCCCCATTTTTCAAAAGGCTTATAAATCATACAGAATGAGTTTTTGTGAGAAAGTAAAAGTGTGCACAGTTTCCTGTGATGGGTAGGTTTAGGTGTAGGGATTGGTGTAGGGCGATAGAAAATACGGTTTGTACAGTATAAAAACCATTATGCATATGGAATGTCCCCACAGTTCACAAAAACAAACGTGTGTTTGTGCTCCTGCTAGTGGGAAAGAATTTTTCAGCATCTTGTGGTTTGAGTCATCACTTTGTGATTATATATTGACTTCATTCATTTTGGTGAGATTCAAAAGGGGCATTTTCCCCATTAAATATTGAACTTATTTTGTTGTTGACTGAAAACAATCTGGTTGTAGTCGTGGTAACTGGCAAATTAGATCCAGAATAGTCATAGTTATGATGTCACAACCCTGAGCACATTAACAAATGGCCGCCCATTTATGCACTAACACTTATTCAGTAGTCAGAGGTCATTTATGTATAGAAGTCTTAAAGGTACAGTTACAAAAATGGCCTGTTTAACCCCTTAGCACTACTGTAAAATTGGCCTAAAACAAATTTTAAAAAAAGAAAGAAAAGGCACACCCAAATGAACTGGTATTCTGTTCTTGAGTATATGCATGGTTTTGGTATGTGTGCCGCAGGCGGTACAGTGAAACGCTAACAGGTTAATTGTAAAGATCTGAGCGAAGCTGACAGTGGTAGATTTTCAGTAGTTGTTTCTCCCTCTCTTCTTTATTTCTTTTTTTGTTTGTCATTCTTCCTCTCATTCTGTTGTTCACATTTCTTTCTTTGTTTTTCTTTCTTTCATGTTCTTTATTTACTGTTCTTTATTCATTTTATTTAGTTTTATTAATGAATTTATTAGTTGTTCTTTCTATTATGTATTTGTTTCTTTCCATTTTTTTATGTTCTTATTCTCTTAGTTTATTTACTTATTTTTTTATTTTAATAATGAATTATTATTTGTTTTTTCTTTATGTATGTATTTAAGTTTCTTTCCACTTCTTTTATTTCATTTGTCATTTCTTTCATGTTCTTTATTTACTGTTTACTGTTTTTGTTTATTTATTTGCTTTTATTTAATTTTATTAATTTATTATTTTTTCTTTATTTACTGTTCTTTTTGTTTTCTTTTTAAATTTTTATCTTTCTTGTTCATTATTTTTATTGTTTATTTTATTTTATTTTATTAATGAATTATTTGATCTTTATTTACTTTTTCATCTCTTTTATTTATTATTTATTTGCTTTTATTTAATTTCTTTAAAAAAACAAGAGAAATGTAATAAAATTCTCATAACAAAATTTTCATGTTCTGTATTTATTTATTTTAATTTCCTTTTATTTAATTATATTAATTAAATTAATATTTGTTCTTTAATGAATTTAAATTTCTTTCCTTTATTCTTTTCCTTTATCTTTCTTTTACAATTTTTCTTTTATTTAAAGCTGCAGTCCGTAACTTTTTTTGGTTATCCAAAATAAATTTTTGAACAAGTACAAAACCAGCCAGTGTTCAAAACTCTCATTATCTTGTCTCGATTCAGAACAGTGAGCTTGTAATAATGTTTTATAATAAGAGTGACATGGTGGATTTCCGCGGGAAATTCAAGCATGCAGCAGTTCCTCTGTGCGTCATTACGTCACGCCCGTAAACAAAGGAAGGAGTCCCGTCCAGGCTAGTCGTTTTATCACGTGAGGATGCTGCTTTTAGCGGATCATTTATAGCCTGTTCTCACAGCAGCTGAAATAATTATACTTATCGTTTTGATGGTGGATTAATCCAGAAAGATCCAAATGACAATAATCAGTGACAACTGAGATTCACCTGTAGTCAAAAAGCAAAAGACTTTGGACTGTGGGGTGGCTACAGAAATTTACATCTACAGGTAACGCTAATATACACATAGTCATAGCGATGCTGATGTTGTTAACATTAACAATTTGAGAACAATATATCAGTAATAATAATTTGCACGGTTTGGCATGATCCGAGCTAAGCGATCGTTAGATTTAATCATCATTGGCAGCGTGATTTATTGTAGGCCTAATGCTTTTTTCCTCAGTTGGTCAGAACAAAAGTGGCAAACATGTTACTTACTTGTTCAGATGATATTTTCCAGGGAAAATTCTTATATTGGTCACACTTTCAAGACGTAGAATCTGTGATTCTGAAGTTCAGTATCCAACGGTGTGGTGACTGACAGCAAAGATTAGATTCATCCGCGCTGACGAGCCGTGCCGACGCACAACACACGTACAGATAACTGTTCCGCATATGACTGCAATTGCAGGTTTCAAACAAGAGATGGCGACAAAGAGGAAAAATCACGGACTGCAGCTTTAATTTTATTTGTTCTTTCATTCCTGTATTTACTTTCTGTTATCTATATTTTATTTCTTTGTTGTTTGTTTATTTATTTATTTATTTATCTCTCCCACCCTCTCTTATCTTTGGTTATAGAGTTATTCTCACATCATCACTCATGTATATCAGACGCTTCCCGTCCTGTGGTTGGCGCTGTCAGAAATGTCAAAAGTGACCTTTTAAATGTATGTCTAGTGTGGTTTTAACAGTGTTTTAAAGTGCGTGGAGCAGCAGTCTATCAGTGCTCGCTCACTCTCTGGTTGTGGAAGTGATGTCTAGTAGGAGCTGGTTGTTATTTTAGTCAAACCCCCACCAGCAGCAGAAGCACGTTCACCGGATCAAATCTCTTTCACGTACACACTCGCCCTCCGTCCATCTTCAGTGTGTCTCTCACGACACCCAGAGGACTCACTGACCTGTGGCGCCACATGCAGACAGGGAACGCAGGTTAGACAAGGGAGGAGTTGAGTTCAGTGTAGACGCACAGAGAGGGGAAAGCATCGAGGCGGACATTCAGAGAGGGGAACATGGGCAACAGAGCGTCCAGCAGCAGCTCTGAGGGTACGTGACTGTGATTTCTCTTGTTCACCCGTCTCAGACTCTCGGTTACAGCCTTGCTGTCTGTCTTTCTGTGGGTTTTGACTATATTTAGTCTCAGCTGGCTCCGGTCAACAATGCTCCCTCAGTAATGCGAGTTGTGCTGGATTTGACATATAGATTGACTGAAGAAAGAAACAACCAATCGGAACACTTTAAAGTGATCTTATGATTAGGTAAGAGGAGTTTGAGGGAGTTTTTCCTCTCTCTTAATTTAATTTAAATAGTAAATTACTACACTTGGCATTTGTTTTTCATAGACAGATTTATATGAAGTTAAAATGTTAATACAAATAATAATAGCCTATAATATACACTAGATTAAAATGGATTTGCATATCACATCAACAAATAGTTATACATCATTGTACCATAAGCCCTGCCTATTGGCGTTCATACGCTTAATGGCTGACATTTGCCTACACTGGATGTGACTCATGTGAGTGTTGCGTCAAAAGCAAATAGAAGTTATTATAATCACTGACGCTGTCTACGCTGATACAGTATACAGATGTGCGTTCGGTTTCTGACATACTCCACACGCTTGAGTCTGTCGACAACAGGACAAATGGAAGAGTGAAAGAACCTTCGCTTTGATGCGTCCACTTTAAACAGCTGGTTTGAGTCTCTGTACAGACTTCAGAAGGATCCCAGCATCGGAAACAAGTGGATGATTTATTTTAATGGCATTCCAGAAGATTATATGTTTGTTCGGAGCATTTTGTTTTGTAAATGAGGCACAGTGTAATAGAGAGTTCACAAAGAAACATTTGATTACTGATGCAGACTGAATTGGATCTTACAGCAGCTGTATCACAAACCGTAAATAAATGACTTCATAATGCTTTGTAAATGATGGTTTATATGGATAGTTTTCGATAGCGAGTGGGTGCTTATACGGTTTCCTATGCAATGATGTTAGCCAATCATAACAATGGCCGTTTACTGACAAGCCTTAAAGGAGCTGCGCCTTAAAAATGAATCATTTCAGACAGAGGCTCAGAATGGGGGTTGAAAATGAACCTCAAGTAACATATTAAAATAATAAAATCCATGTCATGACCCCTTTAATCCTGTAACACCATGTCACCATAGTGTAACACCATGTCTCGATCACTCTGAACTGTTGTGGTGTAGAAAAGAGCTGGTGTATTTAATATCACACAGGGTTGGAATGACAAGAAAGTATGTATATAATGCCAGAATTTTCATTTTTGGCTGGACTGTGCTTTTAAGGACATTAAAATAACTATACAGGCCACCAGCGTTTATGTAGATGAGAGCTGTGGTTGTTTTCTGAGGGTGTGCAGTTCAAATATAAATTTGGCTGTGACAGATTTTGTTTGCTAAAGGAGGGTTGTGTGTGTGTGTGTGTGTGTGTGTGTGTGTGCGTGCATTTACCTGGCTACGAATCGCTGATAATTCAGTGTTTTGTGCTGTTAACTCCTTTCACTTCAACTGACCTAAGAGACTTTTAAAGTGTGCTTCACTTTGCCAGCCACAGTTTTTCTCTTCTACGTGACGTTTAGGATGAGTAAATCTGAATTGGGTGATATTGCAATAACACTGATCTGATATAAACCCATGCACAGGCATTTCGACAAAGTCTGAGACATTTGTAACTTTTCCTCTTGTGTGTTTCTTCCAGCCGGGGCGTATTACCCTGCTCAGCCCCAGTTCACGCCCCCTGTTGCCCCTGCGCCTGTTATCATGAACCCCGCCCCCCAGCCGCAACAGGCCCCTCCCCCTCAACAGCAGCAAGCTCCGCCCAGACGGGAACGTAAGCAGGTAAGACATGAATCGACAGCTACAGCTTCTGTGAATGTTTTTTGGGATTTCTTTATATATTTTTTTTTACTTGCATCTCTTACAGTACCAGATAATATTGCTGTTAAGGTTGTTAATTTGACATTTTTATCAGCAATTTATTTGCAAATTAACAATCATTTTGGTCAGCAATCATTTTATTGAGCCGTATGTCATCTATCCAGATTAATTTGTTAATTTCATGCCTCTTTAATTGCCACAAAGTGATTAAATCAGGTCTGACTGAAATGACTGGCTCTCTGGGTCGATGTGATTTGCGAAGACATTTATGTGCATTAATCAAAGTTTGATAAGATCTTTTCTGTTTGAAATTGTTTGCAAAGATTCACCTGAATTTTGGAGGAAGTTTTCATCATTAACACACAAGCCTGCTGTGCTTGATGCTTGTTTTGAATAAATTTTTAAAAGCTTCTGGTTTGGTTTGTCCCTCTCAGACCTGATGATGCTCGTGTCCTAAATGAAAGCATTGGGATTTTACAAAGCAGCTAAGATAATGTTTTCAAACACAGTGATAGAATTACACGTCAAGGACAGAACCTCCGAATTAGAACTTCTGTTGCTGCGATACCAGATTCATCTCATGGCAACAGTCGGGTTCCATAAATTCCCATTCATTTTCTCCATGGGGAAATCAATGTTGAATACTAACAGACTGTAAAGACAGATCTGCCATAAGCTCTGCTTTATTTAAACTTCTGTCGAAGTCATCAGTCAACGTTATTTCGTCTTCAGTTTTAAAAAAAAATCATGTTTAACAGTGCCATTGCTGGTAAAGAACTGCATTACCCATGAACCTATGTAAAATATATTATTGGATATATATTATATCCAACTTTATCCACATAAATACAGTACACTCAGCGCTCTGATTGCTTATATCACTGCAAAGTGTAAACAATATTTATCACCCAGTACTAATATGATAAATGTGACTTAGGCATGAAGATATTATAAACATTTTTGAAACAATGTGTAATTGTGAAAGTACTATAGAAATAAATTTAACTTGACTTGGTACACAACACATCTGGTTATTTTGCACTAAATTTAAGAAACATTGTTTCTATACTTTAAATCGGCTATTTTATGTTTTTTTGAGCACTTTTTTTATTGCATTGCTCACAGTGCTTTTTGTCATTACAGTTTATTTGGTTATTAAGTTATGTTATGATTCACCTCGTGGTGGGTTAGTTTGGTTTATGGCTAATAACTCTTTAACAGACAGAGGGAAAAAATACTTCTTTAACCAAGACTGCTGAAAAAGTGGACAGATATTAGCATATTTTCTTCCCTATTGTGCTGTATATACGAGTGAAATAGAAGAAGAACAAATGTAGGACAGGGCTTGATTTTGTCTGTGGGGAATTGATTGGATGGTTGTGATTTGCTATTGGTGGATCTCATGTGAGTGACAGGTTGCCCCGCCCTCGTCATCAGAGAAGAGATGCTGCAAGAGGGAGAGGAAGATATTCTGATGCAAGATTACGAGGCACATGAATTTACAAAAAATGTGCACAGATGAATTGAATAAAAAAAAAAAAAAATTGTTTTGATTTCATGGGGACTCTAAGTAGAAGCATCACCACAAAAAAGGCAGCATTGAGCATTCAGCTTGAAATGCATTGTCCCGTTGTTTTGTGTCAAACTGATACACTGCTAAATTTCACAGCCGGTTAAAGGTCATTTCCATCAAAAGACACTGGTGAAGCATCAGCGGTTTAGTATGGGACGTGTTGAGCATGTTTTTGCTGCTGTTATCAGGGTCTCTGTGAGCTCACAGCTGGGAAACTGCAGTGGACTTTGAGTTCTCGGGTCTCGCATTCAGTCCGCCAGTGAGATTACATTTCAGAGGAATAGAAACTGAGCGAAAGTTGTGGAAGGAAGAAAAGAGGCGGAGAAAAGAGAGAGACACTGTTGGCATGACAGAGCGAGAGAGCTGCAACAAACCGTTGTATTATATAATATATGAATGAATGTACTATATAATATAGTTGCAGAAACATTTGCCGTCAATACTGCTGTGAAGGACATGGGAATTTTGTCTTCATGAAATTACAGGTTGGGATATAATTTTGTCATCATGACATGCTTTGAGCCAAAAAATAAATAAAATTATGATTTTTGTGAGATGGTCTGTCCACGTATTTTCCATTAAACTAATTTTGGATTGAGCTTTATTTGCAGTAAATGCTCTTTTATAAGTCACTGAGAATTGTTTTCATTTCTGTTTTATTTTTTGGTATCCTCATAAAGATGAACAGCATTCAGTGATCAAGAATCAGATTTAATAATAAACACACTTAAATCTGAGCTTTGTCATTGATTATCTCTATTTTATTTCTGATATTTTTATATCATTTTTAAATGAAGTTCTAAATGCCCTGCAACTTTCAAATTTAGTAGCCAAATTGGCATTTTAATTTCAAACCCTGCATTCAAAAGTTTTAAAATGTTTTTGAAAGAGTCTCTTCTGTTCACCAAAGCTGCATTTATTTTGATTAAAAATACAGTAAAAAAATGAAATATTATTACAATTCAAAATAGCTGTTTTCTATGTGAATATATCATAAACTGTAATTTATTTCTGTGATCAAAGCTGAATTTTCAGCATCATTACTCCAGGCTTCAGTGTCACATGATCCTTCAGAAATCATTCTAATATGATGATTTGCTGCTCAAGAAACATTTATTATTATCATCAATGTTGAAAACAGTTGTGCTGCTTCATATTTTCGAGTGTATATATATTTTATTTTCATGATTCTTTGAGTAGAAAGTTCAAAAGAACAGCAATTATTTGAAATAGAAATCTTTTGTGGCATTTCTCATGTCAGTTTTGAACTATTTAAAATGGCAAAGTCAGTGAGTTCAGTTCTGGAGCTCCACGTGGCTCTCAGTCTCCACCCCCGTCTCTCTCTCTCCCTCTGTTCAGTGTGGTGGGCGTTCCACATTCCTGTGCACTCGTTTCACAAGGCCAAATTCTCTCTCTCTCTCACTCTGTTTTTCCTTCCCTCCTCTCCTGTACGTGAGAGAGAGTTTGAGGCCCACGTCGGCCCAGGCTGTGTGTGAATGTGCTGCCCCGTTTAGTGTGTCCGAGTTAGGCTCAGTTTAAACTTCAGCCCCAGGATGAGCCGGGCCTAGCAGAGCTCAACCTCTCCGTCCGAGGGGAGGAAGGTAGGGAATGTGCTGTCTCATGCGTGTGTGTGCATGTCTGTTTGTCTGTGTGGGTGTTTGTCTCGTTGACCTGGTGAGCCAATATATAATTCATTGCGATAGTTAAGTTGGGCAAACGTACTGCTTTGAGTTTGTGTG
The DNA here is from genome assembly GCF_024489055.1 of Chanodichthys erythropterus. NCBI lineage: Eukaryota > Metazoa > Chordata > Actinopteri > Cypriniformes > Xenocyprididae > Chanodichthys > Chanodichthys erythropterus. Next base: position 2,324,389 of record NC_090237.1, read on the forward strand.
AGTTTTAAGAGACCGTGTGAAAGTTTTCCAGGCTCTTGTGCATTCTCTTCTTTATAAGGTGCTCCACGTTGTGCGTGTGTGTCTGTGTGTTTGCCAGAGACATTCGCAGCATATTTTGTCTCTTACAGCACTGATAAATGCTTCTTGGATTAAATCACTCGCTGTTGTTGTTGTTTTCTTGTTGTTCATAACGTCTTTTCCATGTGGTGCATGTCAACTTGTGTCTGTCTCATGTTCTCATTCTTTGTTACGTGTTTTAAATGCTTCTCTCTAGATCAGGATCAGAGACCCTAATCAGGGAGGTCGTGACATCACAGAAGAGATCATGTCAGGAGGTCGCAGTGGCTTGACACCTACGCCTCCACAGGTAACTCGCACACACCTGAACACCCAAACGTTTTGTCCTTTACACACCCTCATGCCGGTCCAGATGACTTGCCATCAATACTGATGCAAATTTCATTTAACTTCATGAAATTATATATTGGGATATAATTTTGTCATCATGACATGTTTTGGGTCATGATTTACATTATAAATATGCTGACTTCTGTGAAAACACAGCTCATTATTTTATGAATTGACAGCCTGTCCGATAATCTACAACATTAAACATTTATTTTGAAGTGATCTATATTTGGAGTTAACCCTCTAGTGCTGCTCACGTACCAGGAAAAAAATTATTAATGAAATAACTACTATATTTTAGTTTGATAATGATTTTTATTTAATATTTTTGTATTTTTAGAGTATTTTATGGTACTACGTTATATTTATGGAATAGTTGTGATCCATTTATTACCTGTTAACCACTTTTTGTGCATATACCGGAAAATGAAATTTCCATATTTAAACTGTCACAGACTTAAGTTTGTCTCTTTTTAAAGATGACACTTGGCACATTATTGCTTAAGTAAAAAAAAGTTCTAGACGTTTAAGTTTATTATTATTATTATGAAAAATGCATAAATATACTACCAAAGCCATAGATCTGAACAAGTTGTGCTCCAAATTTGAGGTTGATATCTCAAAAACGAGCTTGTAGTAAGATTTTTTTTGGCCGCAATACCAAATATTTTTTCAAACGTTTTTGACTAGTGTGAATCATGTACTTTTTTGTGTGTGTTTGTGTGTGTGTGTTCACATAGCAAGTGCCAAAACCAAGTACACAAACTAAATAACAACAAAACAAAATAAATGCGTGTTTCATATGAGAAGTCACTGAGAATTGTTTTTCTATTTTGTTTTATTTAATGGTATCCTCAAACAATGATTAGCTGTCGTAAAAGCTCAATGTCATTTAAAGGATTAGTTCACCCAAAAATGAAAATGTCATTTATTACTCACCCTCATGCCGTTTCACGATGGCTCAGTGAGGCCTGCATATCCAGCAATGACATTTCCTCTTTCAAGATCCATTAATATACTAAAAACATATTTAAATCAGTTCATGTGAGTACAGTGGTTCAATATTAATATTATAAAGCCACGAGAATATTTTTGGTGCGGCAAAAAAACAAAATAACGACTTATATAGTGATGGCCGATTTCAAAACACTGCTTAATGAAGCTCTGGACCGTTATGAATCAGCGTGTCGAATCATGATTCGGATCGCGTGTCAAACCGCTGAATTCACGTGACTTTGGCGCTTCGAACCATTGATTCGACACACTGATTCATAACGCTCCAAAGCTTCCTGAAGCAGTGTTTTGAAATCAGCCATCACTAAATAAGTCGTTATTTTGTTTTTTGGCGCACCAAAACAGCATGAGGGTGAGTAATAAACGACATTATTTTCATTTTTGGGTGAAATAACCGTTTAATGATTCAGAATCATATTTAATCATAAATATATTTAAAGGCACAATATGTAAGATTTTTGTATTAAATTATCCAAAAACCACTAGAACAGTGTTATATATTTTGTTGACTTGTGTACTTACATTATCCCAAATGTTTCCAGGAATGTTTAAATCCAGAGAAATAAGCAATTTTATGCAGGAATCGGACCATCCATACATCGCCTATCAATGACTTCATACCCGTATTACCCTCGATTTCTGGTTTTATTTTGTAAAAACCATGGAAACACCAAAGACGTTACCCTACATACAGTTGACCAGAAGAAGCAGAAGCGGCGACTTTGGCATAATAAAAGCTCTGTTGCTCTCGAGACATGTCGCGCTCGCCTCTTATTAGCAATCGCTCCAGCGCCCTCGTTCAGCTCCCACAGCACTCGCCCTGCTTTGCTTCATAATACAGTAGCATTAATAATCTCATCCATGAACATGATTTTTGCCCGAGTCCCGTCGGATTGCCGCAAAGACGACATCTCCCATGATTCCATGCTCAATCTTGGCATCATCGAGCTATGCTTTTGTTTTGAATAAGCGACCTCTAGTGGTGTAAAATTAAATATTGTGCCTTTAAATCAAAGCTGTGACTTTAATAATCTGGTTTCTGATATTTCGCACAAATAATGTATAATGAACTTTAATTTTTGCATAAACTATTCCTTAAAGCCCAACGGTGACAACGCCACACCTGCAGTCATCATGACAACAAGGGCGGAGTTTCCCATCCCTCCAGGTGAAAGCCCGATACCCGATGCCCCGCCGACTCCGCCCCCTGTCAGTCCGATAAGTGATACAGTAGATGCTCCACCCCCAGCACCTGTAGACGAAGCCCATGTGACGCCCACTGTGGTGGAACCGCCCCCCTCTAATGGTGCAGAAGCCACACCCACTAAAATCAAAGAGGATGGGCCTGTGACTGTAACACTGCCTGTCCCCGCCCCCCAGGCGGAGACTGCACTGGAATCTCCAATAGTGCAGCCGGAAGAGCTCCAGCTGTTCAATGGAGTCCCAGCAAGAGACATCAGCCCTATTGCTGAGCCGGACATCACTAAAGAAGCACCACCAGTTACCACGGAAATCCCTGATAGGACTGTTCCTCCTCCGGTTGTCAAGGAGACTCCCATTGCGGTTGTTAAGGAAGTGCCAGCTCCTGTTGTTAAGGAGCCTACTCCTCCAGTTGTCAAGGAGCCTATTCCTCCAGTTGTCAAGGAGCCTATTCCTCCGGTTGTCAGGGAGATCTCTGTTCCTGTCGTCAAGGAGACTGCCGCTCCTGTTGTAAAGGAGACCCCCGCTCCTGTTGTCAAGGCAACCATCCCTGTAGTTGCCAAGGAAGCACTTACAGCGGTTGATGTGGAAGCCCTCACGCAGGAAACTGTTGTCAAGGAAATGCCTGATGTCAAGGAGACGCCTACTAAACAAGTCCTGGAAACTCCACCTGTCGTCAAGGAGATACCTTCCCTCGCTGCCAAGGAAATCCCCGAACCACTTTTGAGGGAAGCCACTGCCCCTTCAGAGGTTGTTGCGCATGTTTCTAAAGCCACGCCCCCTCCAACAGAAGAGCGAGAGGACACGCCCACTACACAGACCACGCCCTCTGAGAGTACTTCGCAAGGTGCGTGTCGTAAGGCAGTTCATAACTCATTGGCAGTGTTATCTTAGTATTTGTTTCAATTTTCAATAGTTTTAGTTTAGTTCACAACAATGTGTCGCAAGGCGAGATATAGTAGGCATTAGCATAAACTTCTGCCGTCAGTCATACTGAGCAAGTTTTAAGAGAATGTAGCTGAGCAAGATAATGTCAACATGTTTATATCTAGCTACCTAAAGAATAACACGCCTGGTTTAATATTTGAAGGAAACTCTAGCGCCCCCTTGAGTTCTGAGGTTTGATACCTTCTAGAGATGCACGATTATGGATAAACTGAGAATCACAATTTTTTGTTTCAAATGGAGATCACGATTCTGAACAGACAACTAAATAAAATAACATGTAAATTACTGGAGTTTCTGACAAAATATTAATTGCTGTAGTCTATTCAAAAATGTTTAATTAGAATGATTATTTAAAAAAAAGTTTTGAATGAATGATTCAATGACACTTATAAAGACTTGACTTGTTTCATTACTGGATGAATCTGCATTTTTGAACAAATCCCTTGAGTTAATGATTCAATTACTCACTCATGAAGACTTGTTTCATTACTGCATTAATATGCATTTTTGAACGAATCTTTAGATTGAATGATTCAATGACTCACTCATAAAAACTTCACTTGTTTCATTACTGAAAGAATCATCGTTTTTTTTTTTTTTTTTACAAATCTCCTGAATGAATGATTTAATGACAAATAGATTTTTAATAGTCACTTGTCGCCACCTAGTGGCGCAACAGTGTTATCAGTATAATCGATATTTGAGGTGCCATGTTACTTCCAAAAGAGGATTTGCTATATTTTAATCACTACTGTAGTCATCACTGTTTATATCTGAACTATAAACTTTTAACTCAGTACTTTTGTGATCATTTTAATTATTGTAAGACAGAAACATTACCATTTGTGTACTTGCATAGAGAATGTTTCTGGCCTAAAGCTCTTTCCACTGTCCTCTGTTGGAATTTGATGCAGCCACACTGTTTAGTCAATAGTGCATGTCTTCATACTCAGTGTGTGTTTGTGTATTTGCAGTGGTTTCTGTGCCAAAGAAGAAGAGAAAAATGAAAGACCTGAACAAGAAGGAGGCGGGAGATCTTCTTGATGCCTTCAAAGAGGTGTGTAGAAGAGCGCCAACTGTTTTATGCCCAGAAACTGCTTCTTTGTATTCATTCAACAACAATAGCATAGTTCAAGGCCTGTTCGTTATGTACATTTGGCTGATGCTTTTATGCAACAACTTTCATTTCAGTGAGTAATGTGAATCCCAGACTAAATATTTTTTTAAACATTTACGGGCTTTAATGCAAAAAAAAGTTTTGAAAATACAGATTTCACTCACAGTGCAAAATTCAACCCATCAGAAAAATGTTATAGATTTGTCTTCTAGCATGGAATGATCAATTCTGAATGATAAAGTGATGGAGAAAATGATAATAACAATTGTTTATTATTATTAATATTATTTTGAGCTTGTAACTTATTGGTCGGTATGCATATGGTGCATTTGTGTTTGGTGTGAATAGGCCTTTTTAAGTTAAACTTAACCTGCTGTCTTATTTTAAAGCCCACACCACCTGAGCCAGAGGTCGCACCTGCAGTGAAGGCAGAGCCAGAGAACATTGCTCCAGTGGCTCCGCCCCCTGCTGAAGATGTGGATGAGACGTGGGAGGAGAAAGAAGATAAACTTGATGCTGAAAACATCAAACCGCAGAGTCCGACACCAACCTCACCCACAGAACAGAAATACCAGTATAAAGCAGGTAACGTGGGATAAATAATATGCATCAGATAATTTTATAGTTGATGTACTTATGTAATATAATCATTCAGACATTAGTTGCAAATTAACGCTTAGTGACAAATATATTGACCAAGCCGATTATTATGTGGCTATTCTGTTGCAACTTCACGAAACCAAAAAAGTGCATGGAAAAGACAAAAATGCTTGATGAAAACAAAGAAAAAACCTGCAGCACATGTGGAGGGCAGAAATTAATTAATCAAAACATGAAGCAGGAAGAAATCGTCTTTATTTTGATAAAGATTTTGGTAAATTGAAACGCTGTCATTTCGCAATAATTTTTTATCGACATTTAGAAAATATCACAAAGGTTTTGCGCAAATCTGTAACGGAAATGCGGCTAGACTCCAGTTTGAACAATGTAAAGCTGAACACCGTTACTGACAATCCTCATTTTGGCTGCGTGAGATTCTCCAGCTTTGTTGTTGAGAAACCGAAGCACAAACTTCTAAAGGCCCTCCCTCTTCTGGAAAGGGGGCGGGAGCAGCAGCTCATTTGCATTTAAAGGGACACACACAAAAACTGTGTATTTTTGCCCAAATAGGGGCAGATTTGACAAGCTATAATAAATGATCTGTGGGGTATTTTGAGCTGAAACTTCACAGGCACATTCTGGAGACACTAAAGACTTATATTACATCTTGTGAAAAGAGGCATAATAGGTCCCCTTTAACAAAATGTAACAAAAGTGTGTCAGTTCCAAAATCTACAGGAGTTTTAGCACACTGGGAATGACAAACTTTTTAAAATTGCATTATAGGCATCACCAAGAAATCGACATTGTATGTTGAGAAAAAAGGATCACTGGACTGCTGTTGAAATTGTGTTCATTGTTTCCCACAGAACAATGGAAACCCCTGAACCCAGAGGAGAAGAAGAAATACGACCGAGAGTTTCTGCTCGGCTTTCAGTTCATCAGTGCCAGCATGCACAAACCTGAGGGTCTGCCGCAAATCTCAGACGTAGTGCTGGATAAGGTAACTAAAGCCAGCACACACACTCACACACACAAACTCAGATAAAGTACCTGATGTGTTTACAGTGTGTTCTCTCTCGGCAGGCCAATAAAACTCCCCTAAGGCAGCTGGATCCGAGTCGCTTACCTGGAATGAACTGTGGTCCGGATTTCACGCCTTCGTTTGCCAATCTTGGCCGTCCGTCAGCTGGTGGGCGTGGCCCGGTCAGTTACCATGGCAATGTCACATGAAATGCAAGCTTTTCTGAACGATATTTTACTGGTCTGCACTATTTTTACTGTGAATAGTCTATCGTTCTATCTATACATCTATCATTCTGTCGTTTTATCGCTTTATCTGTTGTTGTATCGTTTTTGTCTGTCGTTCCATCGTTTTGTTTGTTGTTGTAGTGTTATTGTCTGTCGTTCCATCGTTTTGTCATTCTGTCGTTTTGTCTGTCATTCTATCGCTGTTTCGTTTCGTTTTGTCTGTCGTTCTATCTTTTGTCTGTCCTATCTTTTGTCTTGTTCTGTCATTTTGTCTGTTCTTTCATTTTCTATGTCGTTCTATTGTTCTGTCTGTCATTCTATCGTTTTGTCTGTCGTTCTATTGTTCTGTCTGTCGTTCTTTCGTTTTGTCTGTCGTTCTATTGTTCTGTCTGTTGTTCTATCGTTTTGTCTTGTTCTATCATTTTGTCTGTTTCATTTTGTCTGTCGTCGTTTCGTTCTGTCTGTCGTTGTTTAATTTTGTCAATTCTATCATGTTGTCTTGTCATTCTGTCTGTTGTTGTTTCGTTGTCTGTCGTTTTGTTCTGTCTGTCGTTCTATAATTTTGTCTGTGTTTCTATCACTCTGTCTGTCGCTCTATCGTTTCTATCATTTTGTCTGTTCTAACGTTGTTTCGTTCTGTCTGTTGTTTCATTTTGTCTGTTCTTTCATTTTGTCTGTCGTTCTATTGTTCTGTCTGTCGTTCTATTGTTCTGTCTGTCATTCTATCGTTTTGTCTGTCGTTCTATTGTTCTGTCTGTCGTTCTATTGTTCTGTCTGTCGTTCTATTGTTCTGTCTGTCATTCTATCGTTTTGTCTGTCGTTCTATTGTTCTGTCTGTCGTTCTATTGTTCTGTCTGTCATTCTATCGTTTTGTCTGTCGTTCTATTGTTCTGTCTGTTGTTCTTTCGTTTTGTCTGTCGTTCTATTGTTCTGTCTGTCGTTCTATCGTTTTGTCTTGTTCTATCATTTTGTCTGTCGTCGTTTCGTTCTGTCTGTCGTTGTTTCATTTTGTCAGTTCTATCATGTTGTCTGTCATTCTGTCTGTTGTTGTTTCGTTGTCTGTCGTTTTGTTCTGTCTGTCGTTCTATAATTTTGTCTGTGGTTCTATCACTCTGTCTGTCGCTCTATCGTTTCTACCGTTTCTATCATTTTGTCTGTTCTAACGTTGTTGTTTCGTTCTGTCTGTTGTTTCATTTTGTCTGTTCTTTCATTTTGTCTGTCGTTCTATTGTTCTGTCTGTCGTTCTATTGTTCTGTCTGTCGTTCTATTGTTCTGTCTGTCGTTCTATTGTTCTGTCTGTCGTTCTATCGTTTTGTCTTGTTCTGTCATTTTGTCTGATGTATCGTTCTGTCATTTCTTTTTAGTCTGTTCTTTTGTTCTGTCTGTCGCTCTATTGTTTTGTCTGTCGTTCTATTGTTCTACCGTTCTGTCTGTCGTTTCGTTCTGTCTGTCTTTGTTTGGATCTGTCTGTCATTCTATCATTTTGTCTGACGTTTTATTGTTCCATCGTTTCGTTTTGTCTCTTTCATTTTGCCTGTCGTTCTATCGTTGTGTCTGTTTGTTATATCATTATTGTCTGTCGTTCTATCGTTTTGTCATTCTGTTGTTTTGTCTGTTGTATCATTCTGTTGTTTTGTTTTGTCCGACATTCTGTCTGTCGTTGTTTCGTTCAGTCAATCGTTCTATAAGTCCTTCTATTAGTCTGTCTGCCATTGTTTAATTTTGTCTTTCTTCGTTTGTTTGTTTGTCATTCTATCATTTTGTCTGTCATTTTATCGTTATGTCTGTCATTGTTTCGTTGTGTCTGTAGTTTCATTTTGTCAGTTCTATCATTTTGTCTGTCTTTGTTTCGTTCTGCCGGTCGTTCTATCGTTTTGTCTGCCGGTCGTTCTATCGTTTTGTCTGTCATTCTATTTTTTCTGCCGTTCTATCATTTAGTCTGTCGTCGTTTCGTTCTGTCTGTCGTTTTTTCATTTTGTTTGTTCTATCATGTTCTCTGTCATTCTGTCTGTTGTTGTTTCGTTGTCTGTCGTTTTGTTCTGTCTGTCATTCTATAATTTTGTCTGTGGTTCTATCACTCTGTCTGTCGCTCTATCGTTTCTACCGTTTCTATCATTTTGTCTGTTCTAACGTTGTTGTTTCGTTCTGTCTGTTGTTTCATTTTGTCAGTTCTATCATTTTGTCTGTTCTATCGTTTTGTCATTCTATCATTTTGTCTATCATTCTATCTGTCTATCGTTCTGTCTTTATCTTAATCTTCTCATATATCTTTTTATTAATTGCATGACTTTTATTATTGACTTTGTTCTCACCATGAAGAAGCCTTTCTGCTGACATGAAAAATAAAAAGTAGTAAATGAATAAATAATTTTTTCTCTGTCTCATTAGCCGTCCGGTCTGAGCGGCCCTCGACGTTCTGGTCAAGGTCAGCGCGGGAAGGAGCCACGGAAGATCATCGCGAGCGTTTCCCTGACGGAAGACGTCCAGCTGAATAAAGCGGCGAAGGCCTGGAAACCATCAGTGAAGCGCAGCAGCGTGTCAGGTCGCGTCGACGAGGATGACCCCGACTTCATAAAGACGCAGGAGCTGTTCAAGCGCGTCCGCAGTGTGTTGAACAAACTGACGCCGCAGATGTTCCAGCCGCTCATGAAGCAGGTGACTGAACTGACCATTGACACGGAAGAGCGCTTGAAAGGAGTTATCGACCTCATCTTTGAGAAGGCCATCTCAGAGCCCAACTTCTCTGTCGCCTACGCCAACATGTGCCGTTGCCTTATGGGGGTGAGTGTGTGATCAAAATGGTTGTGTTTGAGCTCCAGTGAAGGTCGCAATACTGTGACGTGTGTCTGACCAGTGCAGTGATCGCAAAAGCCAATTCTTCAACTCTAATTGGTGTGTTTTGTCTCTCTTGTTACAGCTGAAAGTTCCCACCACAGATAAACCTGGAGTGTCTGTGAATTTCAGGAAGTTGCTACTGAATCGTTGTCAGAAAGAGTTCGAGAAGGATAAAGATGATGATGAAACATTTGAGAAGAAGCAGAAAGAGTTGGATGCTGCCGCAGGGGTATGAACAAAGAAAAAAACGAATCCCAATTTTGACTGCTTTTTGAAACATATGATTTGGTCCACAATCGTCATGATTTATAGCAGGAAGACAGTATGTGTTCTAAGTAGCATACTAGCATGCCAATCTGACTATTTCTGCAGTATATAGTATGCATACTGCATGGTATGGTACGTTTCTATACAATGTTAGAATTAAAAAATGTTATTTATCATTACAAATAGCATGGTTACTTCACTTCCTGTCTCTGCCCCTTCAGGAAGAGGAGAAGCAAAGGTTGAAGGAGGAGCTTGAAGACGCCAAAGACAAAGCCCGGCGACGATCACTAGGCAACATCAAGTTCATTGGTGAGTTGTTCAAGTTGAAGATGCTGACGGAAACCATCATGCACGACTGCATCGTGAAACTGCTGAAGAACCACGACGAAGAGAGTTTAGAGTGTCTGTGCCGGCTGCTGTCGACCATTGGGAAGGATCTGGATTTTGAGAAGGCGAAGGTGATGCATGCACATTACATCTAGGACCGGCCAAAAGACTCATGTGAATGTTAATATTGAGCTGTGTCTCTTTGTTTTTTCAGCCCCGAATGGATCAATATTTCAACCAGATGGAGAAAATTATTAAGGAGCGGAAAACTTCTTCCAGAATTCGCTTCATGCTACAGGACGTTATTGATTTACGACGGGTAAGAAGCTGTGAGAGTGAGAGTGTGTGAGTAGGGGTGTGCGATATCACGATAAAAATGTCTCCACAATCCTGCTTTTAAAGAAATATCGTAGTATCTTGCTACTATGCACATATCAGTTGAAGTCTTGGCGCCTCCATCCCAACATAGTGAACGACACGATACACATTCACATCACATAACGCATAGGTAGGTTTATTATTAAAAGTTTATTATTTGCATGCGTTTTAAAGCCTTGCGCCTTGTGACACGCGCCTTTCTGAGCGCATACAGCCGAAGCGCGCGCGCACTAAAAGCCTATTAAACAGCGCATGAGTACTGAATGATGTTATCTATCACGTCCTATTGCGCTTAAACTGTCAAATACACACAAGGTTTACATAAACATAGTCAATTATGTCTTAAGTCAACGTAAACAGTTTGGAGAAACCCAGATGTGTGTCTGTATTTCAGATCTGTGCATGAGGTCTTAAAGTGACAGCAGCCTAATAAACCTACCGCCACTTGTTATTAAAGGATTAGTTCACCCAAAAATAAAAATGTCATTTATTACTCACCCTCATTTCGTTCCTCACCTGTAAGACCTTCGTTCATCTTCAGAACACAAATTAAGATATTTTTGACAAAATTCGATGGCTCAGTGAGGCCTGAATTGGCAGCAATAACACTCCCTTTTTCAGTGCACATAAAGCTACTAAAAACATATTTAAAACGGATCATGTGACTACAGTGGTTCAACATTAATATTATAAAGCGTCGAGAATACTTTTTGTGCCTCAAAAATTACAAAATAGCGACTTTATTAAACAATATCTAGTGATGGATGATTTCAAAACACTGCTTCATGAAGCTTTACGAATCTTTTGTTTTGAACGCATTCAAGAATTTTTAAAGTTGTCTTGTAATCAGAATCCAATATTTACTTCATTAATTAATAGTCCTGGTCTGTGGTGAACGGTTCACATTTTCCTGGTGCAGGATAAAACCTTGTGCACAATAAAACCAGGAGCATGAATTAAAGTAAATATTTTTCTGTACAGATATTTCCAGTGTATATTAGAGTGCTGTGGCAGTCGTATCTCTTTCTCTCAGTGTGTGTTCTTAGGAAACTCGCTCCATGTGTGTCTCACACACACACCCTTCCAGATGGTTAACTTGAAGACCGTTTTAAGTTTCATTTCAGTTGAAGCACAACTGAAGTTCAGAAAAGAGGGAGGGAGTAAAAGAGTTACACATTGGGAAGACACATTTGCAGTCTTTTCTTCCCTATTGTGACACATATATCCAAGTGAAACTGCTTCGAGAGCAAAAAAGTGGGGCGGGGCTTGATTTAGTCTGAGAGGAATTGATTGGATGGTTGTGGTTTGCTATTAGTGGATCTCATGTGAGTGACAGGTTGCCCCGCCCTCGTCATCAGAGAAGAGATGCTGCTGCAAGAGGGAGGGGAAGATATTCTGATTCAAGATTACGAGGAACATGAATTTAAAACAATAATGATGAGGATGTTTATAATAAATTCTGCAATTATTCCATAAAAAACTAAACAAGAATTGTCAAATTTTTAAAGCATTTCTGTTTTTGTAGTTCTTCTTTTTGAGTTAATTTTCCCACCGTCTCTCAGAATAACTGGGTTCCGCGTAGAGGAGATCTGGGTCCGAAGACCATCGAGCAGATCCACAAGGAGGCGGAGCTGGAGGAGCACAGAGAGCAGGTCAAAGTTCAACAGCAGCTCATGTCTAAGAAGGAAGGCCGAGGTGGAGGAGGAGGAGGAGGAGGAGGCGGCGGCGGCGGTGGCGGTGGCGGCGGAGGAGGAGGCATGGGTGGCATGGGGCCACGCGGTGGGCCGCACACACCCGGTTCCCGTGGCAACCAGGCACCTGATGATGGTTGGAACACGGTGCCGATTTCCACCAAGAACAGACCCATCGATCCCACCAGACTCAGCAAGATCACCAAGGTCTGATCCACCATCAGTCAAACTTATTATTATTATGATGATGATGGTGAAGCCAACCAAGGTCTGATCCATAATCAATAAATAATCAAATTCTGATTACACTTTAAATACACATTCACGGTTAATAGTCCCATGATGTGCAAATAAAATAAATTTTTATCTTAACTGTTGTATTTTTATTATGATGAAACCATTTTAAATATTATTTGAATTTTACATTTTTATTATTTTAGTTAGTTAAGCTTTTCATCGACTCGTACACTGAACACTAATGATGTTTGTCTGTGATGCAGCCGGGCGCTTTGGACTTCAATAATCAGCTGCTGGCCCCTGGAGGTAAAGGAACGTGGGGTAGTTGGGGCAAAGGCAGCAGCGGAGGCTCTGGAGCCAAACCCAGCGAAAGCAGTGAGTGTGTTTAAATGCACTGGATTTTATTATGCACACGTTTCCGGCCATGATGTAACTCTTATCTGTTCGCTTACAGCCCAAGATTCTGGTCGTACGAGCACTTTGAATCGCTTTTCAGCACTTCAACAACCTTCCTCCTCTTCCTCATCCGCTAGCATGGACTCTGACAGGAGGGTTCCTCACAGGTCAGATTATTACCATTTCATGCAATTCAACAGGTCTTGCGCGCACACACAATATCTCTTCTCTTTGTGCTTTAAAAGTAATGCTTTAAGAACATTGACACTCTTGTAATGCAAATAGTAATTTGTATACAATTACAAATTACTATTTGACACTAAATGACACCTCTTAATGCTACATCTAGTAAAAACTACAATGTTTTTACTAGATGTAGCATTAAGAGGTGTCATTTTTATTTAACGAGTATTGTTGGATATAAGACTTTATGCTCGTTTTAATGCACGTTGCTTATTTTAATATATTTGAGAAAAATCAGATACAGCTTTAGGGTTTATTTCAACTTTTGAAACTCACATTAATATAGGAACACATTTCCACCTTAGGGTAAAAAAGGTGTCCTTGTCAGTGGTGGACAAAGTAAGAGTACAGATACAGTTTTAAAATATTACTCCAGTAAAAATAAAAAGTACAAATTTTCCATTTCACTTTAGTAAAAGTTCAGAAGTACTTGACTTTTAGTGTACTTGAGTATTAAAAGTAAAAAGTACCAATCGATGAACCATGTTTATTATTTAGCCAGCTCTAGTCAGACTCGTTAGTCAGAGATAAGATTAGTGCAGACTATATGATATGTATTGATTTTTTTATTGATTTTATTTTTTTATTTTTTACCATAACTTACACACTATAAAAACATTAAACTTCAGTAAACTACAATATCAGTTTAACTTGCTGATAATACAAGTAAAATAATGTACCATATAATATTTTAAAAATAAGAAAAAACAAAATTTGGGTACATATGTGGCTACAAATAGCCTAGTATGAAAATACAATGTACAGACATCACATGGGTCAAAACATAATAGTTTTATATCATTTGTAACTACTACAACAACAGCGGAGATGCTTGCATTAGTTGGCAGTTTTAGGTAAAATAACGTCTACCCTGTACGGATGTGACGCACAGATGCAGACATGTCCACTTGGGGTTATAACTTTGACTGTTTTTCAAATAGAAGATTTCCTATATCATAAATCAATGAACTTTTGCTTAAAAAACAATGAAAAAGACCATAATTCCTAGTTTTAAAAAAAGGTCATCCTTCCTAGATAAAAAAAAAAACAAAAAATTCGAACAACCATATAACAAATATTACTGCTTATAATTATCACTTTCAGGAACTTTTTAGAACTGTTTTTCTAGAATAATCCAAACCTTTGTATGCATATATAGAAGAGAGGAACTGAGAGAGAGCTTTATGAGCTTTTTTATATTTGTTTCACTGGCAATATATAATGTTGCACAAGATAAGTGATACTACCTTACAGAAGAACAAGGCTATCTGGAGCCATAATCTAGTGACATTTCAGCAATCACATACAAGAAGAGGAAGTTTGCCTTTAGAAGAATCGTCACTAGAAGAAAAGTGCAGAATGCCACTCCAGATGCAAAATATTGGACGGTACCAGTTAATTGGAGCAGAAATCAAAGGAAGAAAGGAGCGAATAATGGAAATTTCCAAAGAAGTCACAAAATTATAGAAGAATTTCCCTTGAAATCCGCTTTCAAACGTTTGCATTTTCAGGCCCCCAAAATGCCATTGTCTTGTAAATGAACGGCCAAAATGCATAACTCATTTCCAGTTTGAGTTGAATGTTTTCTGGTGTAAACCCCCACAGAGGCGGATGTCGATATCTTTAGCTCGAAAGAAAGAGGAATGACATGTTTTTATATCATAAATATATGATATTATGCTTTGGAATGTAGTGAAGTAAAAGTTTCCCAAAATAGAAATACTCTGAAGTACAGATACTTGAAATATGTACTAAAGTACCAAATACTTTCTTACTGTCCACCACTGGTCCTTGATACTTGTTCATTATACATTTAAGGACAAAGTGATATTAATTAACATGTGCTTACTATAGGGTTAGGGTTTGGTTTGCATGTAATTATGCATGATTTACTGACATTACTATAGCAAGTACATGTAATGTGTGACTGTAAAATAAGATGTTATCAAGAAATGTTTCTTGAGCAGCAAATCAGCATATTAGAATGATTTCTGAAGGATCATGTGACACTGAATTCTGCAGTAATGGGATGAAAAGTGGTATCAAGCTACTCTAAGTCAAGTCACCTTTATATAGCGATTTATACAACACAGATTGTTTCTAAGCAGCTTTACAGTGATAACAGGAAAATGATTCAATGATGCAAACAGTTCATTTTGGCTGTACAGCAGCTCTGAAAGAAAATATTGTCTGTTGTAAAGATCATCGGTTATTAAATTAGTTCATTTCATCTATAAAGCTGTTCTGAAGAAAACAGTGATGTCATCATCCAGCTTCAACTTCATTTCTCATGCAATAGTGTCAGTGCTGTCAAATCAATAGTATTGTTGAATATTAAGTGTCCCCATCTATGCAAGCCAGAGGCCACAGTGGCAAGGAACCCAAATTCCTTCAGGTGACAGAATGGAGTCAGTCAGGGGGTCAGTTCTCCTCTGGCCAACGAACGAACACGGTGTTATCATGATTCTGGCTGCATCACAAGTCAGAATCAGGTTATGGATCTGTAGCATTCAAATATTTCATCCAGTTCCTTTTGCTTGAAGATCGAATTCATCACGCCAGTATGAAGACGAGGCTGGTCATAGGTCTGTGCGGAGGACCTGTCTGGTTCTTGTGGTGTTTGCTGAGGATCTGTGCCGAAGGCTGTCGTGTCGATGAGGTCTCCACAGGGGATTGTCTAGTTGACAGGATCTCTGCTGACATTCAGGGCTGCGTTGTGGTCGTGTCTAGATGCAGGTCCACCATCTGATCTGGATACAGACCGGATGCGGCGGACTACGGTAACCTCGGGATAAACAGAGAGACTAATATTAGCGTATATGCCATTCCTCTTATGATGCAACAAATACTTGGGTGTTATGGGAAGTGATCCTGGTTCTGGTTGGCCTAATTTATGCAGCCTAACAATACTTTAATGGATGTGAATTACAGAAATGTGATCGTGTTATGTGTATGCTAGGTTAAAAAGATGTGTTTTTAGTCTGACAGAGTGTGTCTGCTTCCCGAACAATGCTAGGAAGATTGTTCCAGAGTTAAGGTGCTAAATAAAAGAATCTACCACTTGCAGTTTATTTTGATATTCTAGGTTTTATCAGCTGGCCAGAATTTTGAGATTGCAATAGATGTGAAGGACTATAATGCATTAAGAGCTCGCTCAAATTTTGGGGAGCTAAACCATTTAGTGCTTTGTAAGTAATTAGCAAGATTGTAAAATGTATGCAATGTTTAATAGGGAGCCAATGCAGTGTTCGCAGAGCCAGACTAATATGGTCATACTGCATTTGTCATTGAGAGCTTAATTTAGATATATTTTTGAGATGTAAAAATGCGTTTTTACAGATGCTAGAAAATGTGGCTTTCAAATGAAATATTGGTATCAAAGGGCACAACCAGGTTCCTAGCTGATGACGAAGACTTAATAGAGCAGCCATCCAGTATTCTAGGTTATTACGTGAAGAAGTTTTCGGTCCAAAAATGAAAACCTCTGTTTTTTCAGAAGTAGTAGGAAATTATCCAATTTTTTTAAATCAACTATGCATTCTGATAATTTTGTGAATTGGTAAGATTCTTCAGGGTGTGAAGAAATATAGAGCTAAGTATCTTCAGCGTATGTACAGAGTGAAAAGCAACGGTCCTAGTACTAAGCCTTGCAGTACTCCATATTGAACTTGTGATCGATATGACATCTCTTTATTTACTGCTACAAACTGATAACGGTCAGATAAGTATGATTTGAACCATGCCAATGCAGTTCCACTAATGCCAACAGAATTTTCTAAATCCTGACTGGAAATCCTCACAGATACCATTTCTTTCTAAAAAGGAACATAGTTGTGATGAAACTGCCTTTTCTAGTATTTTTGACAGAAAAGGGAGATTTGAAATCGGTCTGTAACTAACTAGTTCTCTAGGATCAAGTTGAGTTTCTTAAATAAGAGGTTTAATACCCATCTTAAAGGTTTTTGCTGTGTATCCTAATGACATTGATGAATTAATATTAAGAAAAGGATCCATGATTTCTGGACGCATCTCATTCAGTAGCTTAGTCTGTCTAGCATACATGTTTTTTTTATTTTGTTGATTTAACAAGTTTAGACAATTCGTCCTCTCCTATAACAAAGAACGAGTGGAATTGTTCCTCAGGGGGTCTATAGCACGATGTCTGATGCAATACTGTAGTATATGGTTGCATGGTTTCTCTCTAATATCAATCTTGCAAGTAAAGAAATTCGTAAAGTCATTACTGCCATGCTGTTTGGAAACATCTGAAGTTGAAGCTTTATTTCTTGTTAATTTAGCAACTGTATCAAATAAACATCTAGGGTTGTATTTGTTAACTTCTAAGAGTCGAAAAATAAGCAGATCTAGCCGTTTTTAAGGCCTTTGTGTATGCAATAACACTTTCTTTCCACAAAATATGAAAAACCTATAGTTTTGTTTTCTTCCAGCTTCACTCCCTTTTTTTGGGATGCTTTCTTGAGGGAGCGAATGTGCTCATTATATCGCGGCATCAGACTATTTTCCTTAATCTTCTTTAAGTGCAAAAGAGCAACTGTGTCTAAAGTGCTGGAAAAGAAAGAGTCAGTAGTTTCTGTTGCAACATCGAGTTCTTCTAAGCTGTCTGGTATGCCGAGGAGTAGAAACTGATCAGGAAGATTACTTATAAAGCAATCATTAGTGGTAGAAGTGATATTTCTACCATATTTGTAGCAGGGAGTTTGGTTTGCGACCTTGGCTAAATGGAGTGTACACGAGACTAGAGTAATGCTGAAAATATTACTTTAAATTACAGCAACATCTCCCCCTTTGCCTTTAAGACGAGGCTCATGTTTATAACCGTAATGGGGGGTAGACTCATTTAAAGTATCTTAATTATATACTTCCATTTATGAGTTTGTCCCCTTGTTTATGTCTCAGGAGTAGTTCCAGTCGGGAACGCAGCGATCGTTTCGACCGGCGCGATGAACGCATGGACCGGGGCGGCGACCGC
Organism: Chanodichthys erythropterus; assembly: GCF_024489055.1. Taxonomy (NCBI): domain Eukaryota; kingdom Metazoa; phylum Chordata; class Actinopteri; order Cypriniformes; family Xenocyprididae; genus Chanodichthys; species Chanodichthys erythropterus. Next base: position 2,342,291 of record NC_090237.1, read on the forward strand.
TACGACCGCCGTGATGACCGCGGATCAGACCGGCTGGACCGGAATCGCCCCGCGGTTGGCAAGCGGAGTTTTAGCCGTGAAAAAGAAGAGAGGAGTCGAGAACGAGAACAGCGCCCCGCCGAAATGGTCCGGCGCGTTTCCAGCATGACGGACGAGCGCGAGAGAGAAAGAGAACGCGGCAGCCGCGAGAATGGTAAGATGAACTGAACATAATAGTTCTGCAAGTTAATATTATATATTATTATTAATATTAATATTGTAATATTATTACTAGTGATGCTGAAATGAAATTTCATTTCAGCATATTCTATTATTTTAACTTGTCTTAATTAATATATGAAGAGTTTGGTTCCAAAACGCGATAAACGCCATTTTCAAAAAAATTGAGTTTCTGCCAAAATCAGTATTGTATCTGGTTGGTATTGAAAAGTCATTTATCAATTTTGCGCAAAATGTGATATCCGTCATGTTATTCTGTCATGTTTTCTCCCGTTCTTTCCAAAACGCGACAAACGCCAGTCTCCTTTTTCTGCAGAACGTGATATATCCGCTCAACCAATCACAGCGCACCATTCCACCCACTGTAAACATTGAAGGCTTTTTTAAAAAGACGTTTTAATACCAATGTACTCGGCAAATGTGTTTATTTAACCGTGCGGTGGCGCCAGATACTCGTTAATCGGTGATGACAAATAATTTATAACATTAACAAGATGACCCATTGAATTCATTTTGGGAACAACGGCTGAATGTATTTTTAGTAAAATGCCTGTATATAAAATAAATATTGGCAAAGTTTAGACTCTGTCATATATGTGAATTAACTTGCTTTGTTGTGTATTTTCAATTTGAAAAATAACTTTTATATTGATGGATTAATTGTATTTTGGAAAAAAAAAAAATGTCATGGATTTATTGCATTTTGGTGAAAAAATAATAAGTTTTTATAATAAACTTTTTAAAATCAAAATGTAGATTTGAATTTTTAATGTTTTTATAACCAAAAGATGCTATGTGAAAGTTTGAAACAGAAAATATTGGTTTTCATCTTGCCACTTTCTTGGTAAAGAAAACACCTTTTTACTCAAATTAATCAAAATGGAGTTATTTCGTTTTGGAACCAAACTCTTCATATGTTTGAATAAATTAGCTTTTTTTTCACAGCCACCATTTCAATTTTTACATTTCAACTTTAAATTGAGGTATCATTTAAAAGTTGATAGAAATGTTAAAATGTTTTTATTTGAGTGTTGATTATCAAATAAATTTGCTTAACTGATTATTAAAAACTTATTTTCAGTTTTGGTTTCCATCTAAATGAAATCATTAATTTGCAAAATTACAGTATTATCAGTTTCTGTTATTGCAGTACAATTGACTTCAGAATTGCATGTTTTATGTAAAGTAAAACGTCACATAAAAATGGATTTCTTTTAATGCAGATGGAACAAAACGCATACTGGTATGGATGAGATTTTTTTATAGGATTTGTTGAATGTGTTTGTTTATTTTTTTTACAGTAAAGAGAGAATCTGTTCCCACTCCTCCACCTGCTTCCTCCAAACCGGCTCTGACGGAGGAGGAACTGGAGAAGAAATCGACTGCCATCATAGAGGAGTACCTGCACATCAATGACCTAAAGGTACATACACTTAAACACTCATGCCAATGTGTTTTGCTTTGTGTTGTTTTTAACCTCACGCTGTTGTTCATCCTGCTGTCCTGAAGGAGGCACTGCAGTGCGTCAGTGAGCTGAACTGCTCGTCCCTGCTCTCCGTGTTCGTCCGGACAGGAATCGAGTCAACGCTGGAGCGCAGCGCCCTTGCTAGAGAGCACTTGGGTTTACTGTTTCACCAGCTGGTCAAAACACAAACACTATCTACACAACAATACTACAAAGGGTGAGAGATGTGTGCATAATATAATCTTTATAGCCAAATGAATTTAAATATATTCTAATATATTCCTAATAATCGTGTCAGGCTGTTGGAGGTGTTGGAGGTTGCAGAAGATATGGCCATTGATATTCCTCATATCTGGCTGTACCTGGCTGAATTGATCTGCCCTATGCTGCTTGAGGGAGGAATTCCCATGGGGCCTCTCTTCAGGTGAGCCTGCAAACTGCTTTACACGATTTCCCTGATGAAGCCACACAACAATCAATAAACAAAGAAAATTGTTAATAAGATACAAGGTTTTAATCTGTTGGAGCTTGGAACGACCTCTGACCCCTGTGCTGTATTTGTAGGGAGGTGTCTAAACCACTGGTGCCTCTTGGGATAGCTGGAGTTTTGCTGGTGGAAATCCTCAACCTGCTCTGTAAAGGAATGGTAGGATGTTTGTGTGAACTGATTAATTCACGTCCTGACACTTGGGCTGCATGATTCATTAAAATAAAATCGATATTGCTTAGCGATGGCTGCGATTGATTTAAATGATGATGATCCGCCGGTGTTTTCAGCGTCAGTAAATGCTGCTCAACACAATCTGATCTGAGCTTTGGTTGCTTATAATGTGCATTTGAAAACACTGTATGCTCAAAACAATCTTCTCAAACTTATAACTTCATGAGAAGCACTTATAAACAAGAATAATTCAAGACAGCCATAAATATAAGTTTTGTAATAATCTTATTTTTTATTTAAAAATGTAAATTACATTATCAATTTTATATTTTGTTTACTAAATTTGTTTAATAATAATCATGATAAAAAATAATAAATATTGTTGTCAACAAAAGAGAAGCTTCTCTGCATTTCTCTAACAAAATTAAAGTGTGATGGATTAACAATTGAAAATGAAATTAAGAGTAATTTTATTGTAATTTCACAGTTGTACTGTAAAATATTATTATTATTATTATATTATTAATTTTCTTTAAAACTCATTTTATTTGAAAGTTAAATATTGAATTAGCAATATTGTTTTGTTTACTATTTCTGTTTAGTACTAATCATAATAAAAAAAATGTATTATATTATTTTTTACATGTTATTCATACATTTATTATTATATTATTATTAGTATGGTTATTTTATAGTCCTCCTCATATATAATCGCACACAGTGCTGTGCCTCGAATCAAGTTCTGAAAGTGTCTGTTCTGAACTGTTTCCTGTCTCAGAGTCATAAGAAGGTGGGAGCGATGTGGAGAGATGCAGGTCTTAGCTGGAAAGACTTCCTGCCTGAAGATGAGGACGTCAATAAGTTTGTCACCGAAAAGGTCAGTGAATTGACTGCAACTGCAGTGCTCTGGAATTATAGTTATGATTCTTGTATAATGTTGCTAAAGCATATGTTTAATAATTTGCTATATAATCTGTGTGTGTAGGGAGTGGAGTTCACTCTGGGTGAGGAGTGTGTCAGGAAGAGCAGTAAATCATCTCTGAGTCCAGAAGACATCACCAGAGAGCTGGAGCGACTCCTGCAGGAGAAAGCCGACAACCAGAGGATGTTTGACTGGGTGGAGGTGTGTGTGGTTTAAAGGATGTTCTGGATTCAGTACTACTGAATCTGCATCTTTATCTTCCAACCACTTAAAAGGGTGAAATAAGGAACTTTACAACAGAGCCCCTAAGGGCACATGTGGTGGGAAATAATATGAGATGATAGGAAAAATTATATTTCATTGATATTTGCATTCACTTGAGAATTGTTTTTTTTTTGTTTTTGTTTTTTTTTTTGCAAGTGAACTCAAAGTTCCTAAGAGGAAAGCAAAAGTTCTGGTGATGGGGAAAAAAATATGAGCTGGAAGGAAAAGTCATATTTCAATGCTTTTGCATTGTCCTGAGGAACTTTTAGTTCTTCCGAGAAACGTTTGCGCTCTCCCGAGAAACGTTTGCGCTCTCCCGAGAAACGTTTGCGCTCTTCCGAGAAACGTTTGCGCTCTTCCGAGAAACGTTTGAGCTCTGCCAAAAAACGTTTGCGCTCTTCCGAGAAACGTTTGCGCTCTTCCGAGAAACATTTGCGCTCTCCCGAGAAACGTTTGAGCTCTTCCGAGAAACGTTTGCGCTTATCTGAGAAATGTTTGCTCTTATCTGAAAAACTTTTGTGTTCCTTCGAGAAACGTTTCCGCGCTCTTCCAGGAAGCTTTTCGTTCTTCCAAGAAATGTTTGTGTTCTTCTGAGAAACGTTTGCGCTCTTCCGAGAAACGTTTGCGCTCTTCCGAGAAATGTTTGCGCTCTCCCGAGAAACGTTTGCGCTCTTCCGAGAAACGTTTGCGCTCTTCCGAGAAATGTTTGCGCTCTCCCGAGAAACGTTTGCGCTCTTCCGAGAAACGTTTGCGCTCTCCCAAAAAACGTTTGCGCTCTTCCGAGAAACATTTAAGCTCTTCCGAGAAACATTTGCGCTCTTCCGAGAAACGTTTAAGCTCTTCCGAGAAACGTTTGCGCTCTTCAGAGAAATGTTTGCGCTCTTCCGAGAAACGTTTGCGCTCTTCCGAGAAACGTTTGCGCTCTTCCGAGAAATGTTTGCGCTCTTCCGAGAAATGTTTGCGCTCTTCCAAAAAACGTTTGCGCTCTTCCGAGAAACGTTTGCGCTCTTCCGAGAAATGTTTGCGCTCTTCCAAAAAACGTTTGCGCTCTTCCGAGAAACGTTTGCGCTCTCCCAAAAAACGTTTGCGCTCTTCCGAGAAACGTTTGCGCTCTCCCAAAAAACGTTTGCGCTCTTCCGAGAAACATTTAAGCTCTTCCGAGAAACATTTGCGCTCTTCCGAGAAACGTTTAAGCTCTTCCGAGAAACGTTTGCGCTCTTCAGAGAAATGTTTGCGCTCTTCCGAGAAACGTTTGCGCTCTTCCGAGAAACGTTTGCGCTCTTCCGAGAAATGTTTGCGCTCTTCCGAGAAATGTTTGCGCTCTTCCGAGAAATGTTTGCGCTCTTCCGAGAAACGTTTGCGCTCTCCCGAGAAACGTTTGCGCTCTCCCAAAAAACGTTTGCGCTCTTCCGAGAAACATTTAAGCTCTTCCGAGAAACATTTGCGCTCTTCCGAGAAACGTTTGCGCTCTTCCGAGAAACGTTTGCGCTCTTCCGAGAAATGTTTGCGCTCTTCCGAGAAATGTTTGCGCTCTTCCGAGAAACGTTTGCGCTCTTCAGAGAAATGTTTGCGCTCTCCCGAGAAACGTTTGCGCTCTCCCGAGAAACGTTTGCGCTCTTCCGAGAAATGTTTGCGCTCTCCCGAGAAACGTTTGCGCTCTTCCGAGAAACGTTTGCGCTCTTCCGAGAAACGTTTGCGCTCTTCAGAGAAATGTTTGCGCTCTCCCGAGAAACGTTTGCGCTCTTCCGAGAAACGTTTGCGCTCTTCCGAGAAACGTTTGCGCTCTTCCGAGAAACGTTTGCGCTCTTCCGAGAAATGTTTGCGCTCTTCCGAGAAACGTTTGCGCTCTTCAGAGAAATGTTTGCGCTCTTCCGAGAAACGTTTGCGCTCTTCAGAGAAATGTTTGCGCTCTTCCGAGAAATGTTTGCGCTCTTCCGAGAAATGTTTGCGCTCTTCCGAGAAACGTTTGCGCTCTTCCGAGAAACGTTTGCGCTCTTCCGAGAAACGTTTGCGCTCTTCAGAGAAACGTTTGCGCTCTTCAGAGAAACGTTTGCGCTCTTCAGAGAAACGTTTGCGCTCTTCAGAGAAACGTTTGTGCTTATCTGAGAAATGTTTGCTCTTATTCGAGAAACTTTTGTGTTCTTCCAAGAAACATTGGCACTCTTCCAAGAAACGTTTGCGCTCTTCCAAGAAACATTGGCACTCTTCCAAGAAACGTTTGCGCTCTTCCAAGAAACATTGGCACTCTTCCAAGAAACGTTTGCGCTCTTCCAGGAAGCTTTTCGTTCTTCCAAGAAATGTTTGCGGTCTTCCGCAAAATGTTGGCATTCTTCCAAGAAGCTTTTCATTCTTCCAAGAAACATTTGTGCTTATCTGAGAAACTTTTGCGTTCTTCCAAGAAATGTTTGCGCTGTCCTGAGAAACTTTTGTGCTTTTCCAATAAACTTTTGCGTTTTTCTGTGAAACTTTTTTGAGAAAACACAGACCTTTTTATAAGCAAAAGTTTCTCAATGGAACGCAAAAGTTCTGTTAATGGGGAAAATATGAGCTGGGAGGAAGAATCGTATTTCAGCACTTCCATTTGCTAGTAAATTTTTGCGCTCCAAAAATAAACTTTGCATTCGCTCACAAACGTTTGTGTTCTGCCAAGAAACTGCGTTCGCTCGCAAAAGTTTCTCAAGAGAACACAAACTACACAAAAGCTTTGAAATTTTTCCTCCCAACTAATATTCTTTCTGTCTCCATGTACCTTTAGGACTTTACAGCTACAAATATGATGGCACAACTCAGTTAGAGATGAATTATAGCTGTTCTGTTCAGCTTTTGCAGCTGTGTTTGTCACCTCAGTGACCTTTGACCTGTCCCTCTGTGCAGGCCAATCTGGACGAGCAGCAAACAACATCTAACATGTTTGTCCGAGCGCTGATGACCGCAGTCTGTCAGGCTGCCATTATCTGTGAGTCACTTTTCTTCTCCTTTCAAAATAACACTGGGAAATAATGTAGGGCGGAGCTTGATTTTAAACATCAGGATTTAATCCAGCACTGGTGAATCATGTCATGTCGGCTTTAATTTTGTTTTCATCCTGTCATTGTCAAGGTGAGAATCCATATAAAGTAGACACTAAAGAAATTACCCAGAGGGCCAAGCTGCTGCAGCGCTACATTAAAGACGAAGAGAAAGAGCTGCAGGCGCTGTACGCGTTACAGGGTCTGATGGTACAAATGGAGCAGCCGCCAAGTAAGTGTGTTCGTATGCGTGTATGCAGCCAGATATCTGTCACTTCTCCTCTTCATCAATGATATCGGCCTCTTTCTCTCTGCAGATTTGCTGCGGATGTTCTTCGACGTCTTTTATGATGAGGATGTCATAAAAGAGGAGGGTTTTTACAGGTGGGAGTCCAGCAAAGACCCCGCCGAGCAGCAAGGCAAAGGCGTCGCCCTCAAATCCGTCACCGCCTTCTTTACCTGGCTGCGTGAAGCTGAGGACGAATCAGACAACAGCTAGGTCTTTGGCCACACCCACTACCGAGATGGATTCATGTGGAGAGCAAGAAAAAAAAAACATTAAATATATTTGGAGATTGAAAAAAACACTTGGGAGATTTTCAACATTTTTTGTTTTTTGTCTTTTTGTTTGCGCAAGAAAAATGCCGTTGAACTGAAACGAAATAAAGTGGTATTGAAAAGTATTAGAGGATGACAAGCCTTATCTGCTCGCCGCAGTTTTAGCCGTTAGAATTGCTACTTCCTGTTTCTTGCTCCTGCTGCCATGGAGACGGACGTTGATGACATCACTTCATTGAATCGTTTGTTTATGATGTCACTCCCTGGTGACAGAAAGCTGCTCAGAGTTCTATTTTCCGTTTTGAATCCCTTTATATTTGTGATCTAGTTTCGCGTGGACCGGCTGACCGTGTGCGTGTTGCTGTAACGGAGGAGGATTGATTGGATTTTGGGATTTTGTTTAGTTCTAGTGGAGTGATTTGAGCTCTTTTTTCTATGTTTTTTATGACAGAAAATCTAATTAAAAATGCAAATTGCATCACCCTGTTTCGGAGCTGCGGTTTTTCAGTTGTTTCGTTGCAGCTCTGGGCGATGAACTTGATAGAAACATTCAACTTTGACCTTTTTGCTGCTGCTGCTGCTGCTGGCCGCCGAGACGCTTCTGCCGGCCCGACCTGACCTGACGTGACATGCGGTTCATCACATCATACTTAATGGAGAAATCATTCAAACTTAAACAAAAAAATATAAAAATTTAAAAAATATGAGGTGGGCAGAGACTTCAGGGTGTCGAGGAGCTCTTGTGGATGTGCTCTTTGCACCTGTAGTGGACTTTACAAAATAAATCACTATTACGACTTGAAAATATATATAGAAATAAAAGTGTTTAAGAGGAGAAAACTACAAAAAAAAAAAAAAAAAAAGCTGGAGAATGAGAGTACGAATACTACATGCCTTTCAGCTCCTTGGAGTGGAGATGCATTTCAGGAGCGCCCTGTAAATACATGTTTTCTTTTTGTTTGTTTTTTTGTTTTGTTTTTTCAATAATAAAAATGCTAACTTTAATGCCATGTATTAATTTGTGGCTTTTGTTTTCATGTATTTAATTTTTTTTCTTTGCGGTTTAACCACACGGCTTGTACAATTATCCTCCTCTAGTTATTGATTATAGTTTAATGAAATTATGTAAATATTTCTTTTCTCTTTTTTTTTTTTGCGCTTTTTTCTTTTTCTTTTTTTGCTTTAAATATTTAATTGAGAGAAATTAATGCCTCTTTTCACATTTGAAACTGGAAAAGATAATAAAGAACATTGCAATGAAAAAAAGGACAAAAGTGTGTCGATGTTCCTTTTCTTGAGGTTTATCTTGCTTGAAGTACGTTTATCATATGCTGAATGCGTTTGGAAAAATATCTGCATTGCGTGCCGTTACAGTCAAGAGTTTTATGGATGAATCTCATGGGTTATTTCATACAGATTAGTTTCATATTGTGCCTCATTTGTGTCTCAATGCAAATGATCATTAATAACGTTTCATTAATAATCAGCCCCGTTTCTGTCTGTAAATGACTGATTTACAACATTTAAATGCGAGTTTATCAGTGTTTTAGAAGTTTTGTGCTCTTTCAGTTGGATTCTATATAGAGCTCTAGGGTTCTTCAGAATCAGAAAGAGCTTTAATGTGTTTGCACACACAAGGAATTTGCTTTAGTGACAGAGGAAGCTCCCAGTACACAGACAACAACAGTACAAACAGTATAAAGATGTGAAAAGACACACATATGTACATAAATAACAAAATAGAGCATTTCAGGTTCTGAGATACGGTGTCTAGGAACCTGAATGACTCCACTGCTGCCACAGTGATGTTCATGATGGTGACTGCGAATAATATGACTTGTCAACTAATTCTGGATTTGCACAAAAGATGAACATGACGACACATGCTAGTGGATGAGTTGAATCAACTCCACAGCAACTACATAAATTTATCCACTAACCATTCAGAAACGTCTAAAAGTTGTAACTTCTTCCTGAGTCTCTCCATCAGTGTCGACTCCGGTTTGAACAATGTAAGGCTGAACAATCCTCATTTTGCCTGCGTGAGATTCTCCAGCTTTGTTGTTGTTGAGCCGTTAAAGCTCCGCCCTCTTCTGGAGCAGCAGCTCATTTGCATTTAAAGGGACACACACAAAAACAGTGTGTTTTTGCTCAAATTTGACAAGCTATAATAAATGATCCGTGGGGGATTTTGAGCTGAAACTTCACATTCTGGAGACACCAGAGACTTATTACAACTTGTAAATGGGGCATAATATGTCCTCTTTAAAGTTCTATATAGAGCCTGTTCTTCTAAGAGTGTTGTTTAGGGCAGTGAAAATAATCATGTAAATATTTTTTATTCAGTCTTTTAAAAGGCTTTCTTTGAGGAAGTGCAGCACTATTTCTTGTTTTATAAAGGCTGAGGCTTTTACACAAGATTGTGTTGTGATTCGATACACATCAGTTTATACTTTGTTCTTTGTCGTCTGTGAGATATGGTCAGTTATTTGTGTGTGTGTGTTATCTGCGTTATATAAGTGAACCTCATCTGTCTGATGTTAATCTGTTGGTTTTTATCTTCGTTTATGGCTCGTTTCATAAATGCTCATAAATATCTTCATATCAGTCACTAATAATCGCTAATAAATCTGGCACTGTTGAGTTACTCATGCACTTCACATTTACAGTCCCTCATGAGAGCGTCTGTCAGTTGTTACAGGTTCTCTGTGTCCATGAACTCTTGACTCGTTTGTGATCTGATTGGTGGAGATGGTGTTTGCATCACAGAAGGGTCAGAGGTCGCACGTCTGAACTAATTAATGCAGTTTCTGTAAGTGTTTCCTGACTGTCCAGCTGCGGTCTCGTCATGTTTGGTGTCCGTGTGTCCGTCCTCTGTTATCTGCTGGCTTTGGCGTCCATAACCTCTGGGACAGGTACGATCACTAGTATTTGTTTTTTCATCTGGGGTTTTTGGACATGTTTTTGTACAGACCATGGTAGTGCCTTCATATGTTTGAATACCAAATTCTTTCATTCATCAAGGATGCATTAAATTGATCAAAAGTGACAGCAAAGACATTTATAATGTTACAAAAGATTTCTATTTCAAATAAATCCTGCTCTTTTGAACTTTCTATTCATCAAAGAATCCTGAAAAATAAAATGTGTATCAGTTTCCACAAAAATATGAAGCATACGAACAACTGTTTTTGGTCATACTGTAGCTGTAGTGTGTCATAATATTCAGACAGACCGCTAGAGAGATAGACGAGTAGTTGTGTAACCATCTCCAGTTTGAGCTGCGGGGTGTGTGAGCGCTTTTCATCTGAAGGGTGTGTGTAGGTTTGAGTTTTGAGCTGTTTTTCTAATCAATGCCCGCGGCTCACTGCCTACAAAGTGAATTAGATCCACTCCAGTCCACATTCAAGAGGATCCACTCCACATCAAAGTCATTTAGAGTCGTTCTGAAGGGTTCCTGCGCTTCTGTCTTCAGACAGCTGCTGTCTTTGATTCTCTGGGCTCGTTTTCCCACAAGAAACATCTGAGAAGCAGTAAGTTTTTGTCCATTTGATCTCACACTGCTGTCTTGGAGAAATTATCGAGAAAATTATCTTTCCTTTTGCATATGAGCACAAACCGCAGAACAAAACAACAAAGTCAATGTGTAAAAACACGTATGTGATGTGCTGTACGTATGGATTAGTCTGTGGTCCTCATAACCCTACGTTATGAGGACAAAATGTCCTAACAAAGATGCCAGTATCCAAAATCCTTGACATTTTTTGGTCCCTGTGAGGAAAACAGCTTGAAAAGCATACTGAATTATGTTTTTTTGAAAGCGTAAAAATGCTGAAAGTTTTCTGTGATGGGTGTGTTTAGGGGTTAGGATTAGGGGATAGTATATACAGTGTGTACAACATAAAAATTATTGTCTATGGAAAATCTCCATAAAACATTGCAACCCAATGTGTGTTTGTTAGTTTTTCCCCCTGTAATTGCAGTAGATGCTGTAGATTATATAATGATGACACTATCTGAAGCTCTACAGGTGATATTCATGCATTAATTTGTTCATTCATTCATGCATGAAATAAAACATATTCCATCTTTTCATCTTAAAAATAAACATTCCAGGTAGAACCGGAAAGGGTTTTATATGCCGATGATATCACTGGAGTTAAAGTCAACCTGAAATTGCATTTGCGAACTATTTTACCTCTATAATAAGCTAAGCTAAATTTGTTTCAGATCAGTGTTATTTCAGTGTTATTAATATACTATTGTAGTAATTATTTAAATTTTGGATCCGCTTTTATTTTTATTTTCTTTTTGGTTTAAGTATTAGTCATTTTGACAAGTGCTTTTGTCATTTTTTTTTTTTTAAATAAGATATATTTTAAACATAAAATGGTTGATAAATTTGTGTTCCCGTGGGTGAATAAATACACCAGGTCGTTTTAGATAAAATCATCTGCTAAATGCATAAGCGTAACATATTTCTATATAGCTATAATTTATTTCTATTTTAGTAATTTTAGTACTTCAACATATTTCAGATAGTTGCCAAAGCAACATTTCTTCTTTTTGTATTTTTTTTTTTTTTTACATTTTATTATATTTTACTTTAAGTTCCACAAATAATTTTCATCCTTTATTTCTTAAAAAAAAAAAAAAAAAAAAAGTTTCTTCTATGACATCACTGTGGAAACCCCTTTTGGTTCTTCCTGGCACCTGAAGAACCCAGAATGAAACATCAAGAACTTCTTTTAATCTTCCAAAATCCATAAAGCAACTAAATGAGGAAAAAACAGTTCTTGATGAGAACCTGACAACTGCTGAAGAATCTTTATCTGTAAAAGTAATGCAAAAGAGAGGTTTATTTTGGTAGTTTTTATGTTTATGTTTTGCACAAAACTGTATAACGTTTGTATGTCCTTCTCTCAGCTGAAGAGGAGAACCCGGAGTTCTGGAGGAGTTCGGCTCAGAACACGCTGCGTTTGGCTCTGGGCAGGACACTCAACACTAATGTGGCCAAAAACATTGTGCTGTTTCTGGGAGACGGTAAGAGGGATTTATGACATTCAACAAAGTGATGCAACTTTTTATTAAAACAAGACACATACACATGAATAATGTAATATCTCATCATACTTCCCCAGTTTATTCATCACAGTACATTAAGACAATTGTGTCGTATTACAAGTTTTCTGAAATGTTATTTAAATATGCAAATGATGCATTTTTTAATAAATATGCACTAATGTACATACATTTCCAGAACAGAAATCTGATCATTCGATAAAGCCAAATTCTTTCAGTTCAGTTTTTTTTTTTTTTTTTTTTTAAGTTAAAAGTTTTTACAGAGGGGGATTTTGGATATTTTTATCACTCCATAAATAAAAAAAAATTTAAAAAGAAGTTTTAATAGTTTTATTTTAACAATTATTTTAGCATTATTTGCATATTTTATCATATTGTATTATTTATAAAAACCTTTTCACAATTATTTAGGAATAAAATGTTAAATATAAACCCTCTGTAAAAACATCAGAGAATAGATAGGGATTTGTAGTAATTATGTGCTTTTTTTAATAAAAAGTTTCAGTTTTAGCACAGTTTTAGTTTATTTCCAGTTAGAAATTTTAGTGCTTCAACTTCACTAACTTTCAGTTAGTTGAAAAAGCAACATTTCTCATTTTTGTTTAGTTTAAGTTTTTCATCCCATATTTATTTTTATTTGACTTCAGCTTTATTTCTAATAAAACATATTTTAATAGTATTAGTTGATTATTTTGGTATTGTTTATTTACTATTATAGTTTGTAGTCATATTTCTCAACAGGAAGAAGAAAAAATAAATGTTCACCATGTTTTTAGAAATGAAATGTTAAATATATATCAGGTGAATGTTATATGAACAAATCCCTCAGTAAAAACCTTCAGTATATAGATAGGAATAAAACTGTAAGTTTTGGTGTATGTAAGTGCTGCTGAAGTGGAGAAAAAACTTTTTAAAGATGTGTATTGAAATTAAAATTTACAGACGCAAATAGATAAAGTGCAATAAAAAACTTAAACGTGTATTTTGGATGTTTTCTTCCCACTAGTCTAAATGTTATACAGACAGAAAATAGACCAAAATCTCCAAATTGACCAATGCATGAAAAAACAGTACACTGTCCTGACCAATCAAAATCAGCCAATCAGATCAGGTGTTGGTGTGCAACATGCAGCTGAGTGTCCTGTGGATCTGATAGTGTGTGTGTTTTGGACAGGTATGGGTGTGACCACCATCACGGCCGCCCGCATCCTAAAGGGTCAGTTACAGAAGCGCTCGGGAGAGGAGACCGTCATGAATATGGACACTTTCCCGTATGTGGGTCTTGCTAAGGTAACACTGTCTTCACACAGGTTTCCTTAAGCCTGTCACTGGCCAGTCAAACAGATAATCCCGTGTTATTTCAATTAAGAACATTTTTTAATAGTTTGTCTTAATGATAATAACTCTGCGTCAATCTGCCAATTGCTCAAAGTGTGTGTTTGTGCTTGTTTGCTTGTAGGTTTACTCAGTGGATTTTCAGATTCCTGACAGTGCAGCGACGGCTACAGCGTATCTGTGTGGAGTCAAAACCAACCTGAACACTGTTGGCGTGAGCGCAGCCGCTCGTAACGGTGTGTGTCGCTCGCAGAAGGGCAACGAGGTCACGTCCATTCTCAAATGGGCTAAAGACGCAGGTACAGAAACACAGGATTTCACTCTTAAAAAAAGCTAATTGTCACTCAAACCCAAAGGTTCCTGTTTCCCAGAAAGATTACGCAGCCAGCATTCTCACTTTATTCCTTCTGCACACAACGACTTATCTGAGTGTGTTTCAGGTGTGAGTTTATCTTCTCTCTTTCCAAATATTATCTTCTATCTTTGTTATTCAAGCCATAAACAGAGCAGTGCTGACACAAACTATCTGTGTGCGTGTTTTCAAACAGTAAATGTTGATGTAAAGCTAACAATTAATTAAAACACAAAATTTACAATTATAAATGTTTTAATTTTATAACATTTATAGAATGTTCATATAGCATTATTAATAACTGAATTGAGCTGAACAAGGATATTATTATGACTTATTTAAATTAGCATCATAACTCCTCCTTTCCTGTTTATTTTTGTGAAGCTGCTTAGAAAGAATTTCTATTTTATAAAGCACTATAAAAATAAAGGTGACTTGACTTTGATATGCATTCTCATAATGTTGAGATAAGCACAGAACGTACTTAATGAACGTTATCATAACATTGAGAGAAAATGTTTTTAGAACATTCCTTATGAAGTTATTGCTATTTGCTGAATGTTAACATTAATATTATCAGAACCTTTTAAATGACATTTTATAAAACAGGACATTTTAACATTTTAAAAACATTTCCACAACGTTTTTAGAACATAATTGTAATAGCTGGGGAGAACCGTGAACATGCAAATGTGCTGTTAAATTATTGACATATTAACTTAAAATCCTCAATTAAATATTTTAGCTCAAATTGGTTCGGCTGGCAAAACAGTTTGAGAATCCCTGCTTGATATCATTATCAGCAGAGAGAGTGTTTTTGCTCATATTTCATGTGTCTTTCCTCCTGTAAGTGTGTCTTTTTGCAGCTGAAGCATCTCTTTCCATCTGAAAATGCTTCAAAAATGAAGCTCATCAATCATCCATTAAATCTAGCCTGCTAAATTAATTCATTTATCTTCTTTCTCATTTCATTCATGATCACACTGAATAATTCAAGATTTTAAAAATAAATTTCATTCATCGTTGGCTGGTTTTCATCATGGAGGTTGTGTTACAAAATGCTCTAATAATCTGCATATCAGATAATTACTAGCAGTCAGTTGCAACAAAGAAAAAACTGATTGATTATTCGGTTTTAATTTTAGTCTAATAATTTAGACAATATTTAATATTTAATTTTAATTTAATCTAACGCTTTGGGTATGAGAAAATTATAATTTATTCTTATTATTAGACTAATTTCAGCCTTTTTTAAAATTCTGTACTTATTGTATCCGTTAGTATTTTTATTATTCTTCATTCTTCAATGTCTACTTCCACTCCAGTCAATTGCAGCCCATAGAACCGCTTGCGGGAAAATGGTGAAAATTGGCACACAGATGGAGGACTGTCTGAACATTAACCACAGCAAATTTGGAGTCTCTAACTCAATCCCTCTAGCACCACCGACTGTCCAAATGTGCACCTAGTTTTATGCTAATAACTTTTGATCCCTAAAGGCTAAACAAATTCTTTTTTCCTCAAAACAACTCATTTCACATTAATTTCCAAACATATTTGACAAAGAGCACTTCCAAATGGATGCGAGGCTATATCTCCACAAAGCTTTAGTGTATTGTGACACATCTTGGTACATGTTATCACAAGCAATGTTATCAACAAGACCTGTGGCTACATGCAGCGTTTTGGCACAGCACCATCAACTGCTCAGAAGATATGAAAAAATACTATTTTTGCTCATAACTTCTGAACAATTTACCCAAAAATCATAAAACTTTTGATTTAGTGCTGCATACCAAGTCGATTGATACCCAATTTTCCAGTGTCGGCCATTTTGAATGTTATTAATAAAAAATGCTGTTTTTACAAATGCAGTGTATTGTTACGAGAAACTCAGTGATGGCCATCAGCACCATGTCCTAAAGTTACTCAGATTTGAAACAGTGCGACCTTTAGGGTCAAAATGTATAATGATATTTTAAAAGTTGCTAATATTCTAATGAAATTTGATAGATTTCTTGAGTCTAGAACAATGTTACCAATTATGCCATATTTGGTCAAATTTGCTGTCTGCCATTTTGAATTTCTTTGAAAACCTACTTTTTCAAACTCCTAGATCATTTGTCCGATTTTCACCAAAATTGGCTCAGATTATCTTCAAACCATTCTAAATAAAAGTTATTAAAAGCTTTTTGATTGTCCAAACTGTTCTTGAATAATGCATCAACAAACTTGATGGCATGATACCAAGCTTATTCTGAGGCTGTGACTCTGCAACACTTTGACACTTGGTAAAAAGTAAGCCATTAAATTGTATTACTAGTGATTGTATTCATGATTTCTCAGCCTTTTTGCCTAAAAAAAAAAAAATAAAATCTAAAACTCTCTCTAAGTACTCCCGGCCATGCTTGCATGACTCATCATGCCTTTTTTTTCATGTTTGGCCCCTTGATTGCTGCCTGCAGCTATATTTATCATTATAGTTATCATCCTTGGTGTGAACGGGCCTTAAATCCAAGCGCTGCTGAGCTCAGGGCAGCTCAATATGTGTTTGTGTCTAAGTAGTGTTTTTTGGGTGTCTCTTAAGGGAAGTCTGTGGGCATAGTGACAACAACACGCGTTCAACACGCCACGCCTGCTGCTACATACGCTCACAGCGCCAGCCGCACGTGGTACGGCGACGCCGACCTGCCGGCTTCTGCCGTCGCCGAAGGCTGCATGGATATCGCCTCACAGCTGCTCCGAAACACAGACATAGACGTGAGTGTGTGAGAGAGATGTCTGACCCTTGGTGCATTCAAATGATAAAATCTCCCGAGCAAACAGATGCCTCTGTGTGCAGGTGATCATCGGAGGAGGTCGGAAGTACATGACACCTAAAGGGTTTCCCGATCCGGAGTATCCTGAAGACCTGAGCGCACAGGGACAGAGAAAAGACAACAGAAACCTCATCGATGAGTGGCTGAGCATGAAGGAGGGAAAGGTAAAGAGAGAGAGAGAAGCATGTGAAGTATTTCCAGGAGAAACATGAAATTTAGCAAGAGAGAAACACAGAAGGCAGGACTTGATTGGATGGATTTCAGAAGTGGAGAAAAATGCTGCATTCTGATAAAGGATTTTCGGAATCATCCATGACACAACCTGAAACATGAATTAAGAAAGTACATTATTTGATTTCATGTCAACTTTATAGAATACAGAAAACATATTCCAGCATCATCTTCACACACAATATATCTTGTGGCCAAATACTTTAGATAAGATTCATATTACTTTGGATGGGAGAAAGTGCAATGTGCAAAATGGTGGAATAATTCCCGCCTTCTAAATAAAAGAACCAGTCACCAATTGGTGAAGGCATCACATGTTCTGAGACGCACGCTTATGACTGCACTGGTCCAGACTGAAAAAAAGGCCGTTTTATTGTCATGATTTGAGCATTTAGACACAATTCATGGGGCAGTTATTGTCAGACAATAGTCAATTTAATCATAAACTTGGTGAAAAGCTTTGGAGAATTTGATGTTTCCCCATTCAGAGAGAGAGGAGCTGTTCTTGCATGACAGAAATAGTTCCCCGAGAGGCGTTTCAAAAATGCTGGCGAGTGAAATTACTTGCCTTAAAGGGATTTGCTTTGACGTGTTTGTGCAGGTTGCGAGATACGTGTGGAATAAGGTGGACTTTGACGCAGTGGATCCTGAAAAGACTGATTATCTGATGGGTACGAGACCTTCATTCACACCAGAGATGCATGATCTCCAAGGGTTTGAGTTTCTGAACCAGAGGAACTGAGCTCATGAGATTTATACCAGACTTATTATATGCTATTATAGATTCTAATATTTAGGATTTTTTTTTTTTTTTTTATGTGCTTTTTTTCATTTTGATTAGCTTTTTAATCTTTTAGATTGTTTTCCATCTAATGTTTATTTTTATTTTTAATGCAGCAAACTTTTGAACAGTAGTGTATTTCCAGGAGATATTTAGCAAGAAAGATTTGATCTGTAACTGACTGAAAACTTTTACATTTTCATAAGGAATTATAACATTCCTTTAGTTCCTTAGTTTTCATCTAATATTTATTTATATTTTTAATATTTAATACATTTATTTATTTTATTTCAGCTTTATTTCAATTAAAATAACCCTAATTATAAAGAAATATTATAATAATAAGTCTATGTAAAGTTCCCTCTCTCTCTCTCTAGCCCTCTTTGAGCCCGGTGATCTGAGGTTTGATGCGGAGAGAGACCACAGCATGGATCCATCTATCTCAGAGACCACAGAGAAAGCTATTCAAATCCTGAGAAGAAATCCCAAAGGATTCTTCCTGCTGGTAGAAGGTAATCAACTGACAACCAACCAATCCATCAAACGATTAACCAATCAATCAACCAAAAAACAACCCAATCATCCATCCATATCATATCATCCACCCATCCATCTATATCCATTCATCGATCTATCCATCCATATTCATCCTTCCATTCATATTCATCCATCCATCCCTCCATATCCAACATCCATATCCATATCCATAAATATTCATCCATCCATATTCATCCATCCATCTGCATTCATCCATCCATATCCATCCATCCATCCATCATCCTTCGATATTCATTCATCCATCATACGTATTCATCCATCCACCCATATCCATCCATCCATCCATCCATCCATCGATATTCATTCATCCATCATCCATATTCATCCATTCACCCATATCCATCCATCCATCTATCCTTCGATGTTCATCCATCCATCCATCCATCCATCCATCCATCCATCCGTATTCATCCATCCACCCATATCCATCCATCAATCCATCATCTATCCATCTGCCCCTCCATCCATATTCATCCATTCATCCATATTCATTCATACATCTGTATACATCCATCCATCCATATTCATCCACCCATATCCATCCATCATCCATATTCATTCATCCATCTGTATTATCCATCCATCCATATTCATCCACCCATATCCATCTATCCATCCATCCATCCATCCACCCATATCCATCCATCAATCCATCATCTATCCATCCACCCATCCATCATCTATCCATCTGCCCATCCATCCATCCATCCATATTCATTCATCCATCTGTATTCATCCATCCATCCATATTCATCCACCCATCCATGCCTCCATCTATCCATCTGCCCATCCATCCATCCATCCATCCATATTCATCCACCCATATCCATCCATCCATCCATCCATCCATCCATCCATCCATCCACCCATCCACCCATATCCATCCATCAATCCATCATCTATCCATCCACCCATCCATCCCTCCATCCATTATTCTATCCATCGATATATATCACCCATATTCATCCATCTATCATCAATCCATATTCATCCATCCATCCGTATTCTTCCACCCATATATTCACCCATCCAACCAATCTGTCCATCCATCCATATTCATCAATCCATGGTGTTCATGTTCTTCCACAGGTGGCCGTATTGATCAGGGACACCACGACAGTCGCGCTTCCATGGCGCTGCATGAGGCGGTTGCTCTTGATGAAGCTGTAGCCCGTGGACTGGAGCTGACCAATGAGGAAGAGACTTTGACAGTCGTCACGGCTGACCACTCCCACGCATTTACCTTTAACGGCTACCCGTTCAGAGGGAACAGCATTCTGGGTATGTTTCTGTTCATGTGTGCATCTGAGATTGATCATTATTACAGCAGTTTTCAAACAGAAAATATTTGTTGTGAGCATAAACTATTTATAAAAACTACAACAGTATCTCAGTGACTGAACTAATCATTCGAATAATCCTCACTTGTCTATCCTCTCTGTTGTTTCTCAGGTAAATCTCCAATCTTTGCCTCAGACTTTTTACCTTACACAACTCTGATGTATGGAAACGGACCGGGACACAAAATCATCAACAACAAGCGTCCAGACATCCGCAACGTCGACACCGGTAAGAAAATCAGCACTTGGCTCACAGAAAACACCAATGTTCTGTGAGTATTTATTCTGGTTCTCTGTCTCAGCCGATAAGGATTATGTTCAGCAGTCGGCCGTCCCGCTGGGGTCTGAGACCCACGGAGGGGAGGATGTGGCGCTGTTGGCCCGCGGCCCCATGGCTCATCTCTTCCAGGGTGTTTATGAGCAGAACTACATCGCACATGCCATGGCTTACGCGGCCTGCGTCGGTGCCAATCAGGAACACTGCGGTGTGACTGCTGAGCCTCCTATTATGGGCTACACAACCAGTGACCCGAGGAGCTCCGCCCCCGACACGCCCCTCTGCGCCATGATGATGGTGATGCTGAGTGCATTGATGAGTGTTTTACTGCACTGAGAGAGACAGCAGCAGATATTCACCAATCAATCACAATTTGAGATTTTGAAATAAACCCTTAAAGGGGCCATGAACTGCATTGTTTTAATTTTTATAATGTTTCCTGGGGTGCACTTATAATGTTAGTATGTATTTTGCAAACAAAAATTGTCATCATTTAGAAATAAAATTTTAGCCTCTGATTTGACGCTCTGTTTTAAGGGGCGTGTCTGCTGTGAGACCTCAGTGTAATCGCCCACTGCTGTGATTGGCTGACATCTTTACAATAATAAATAGCCAAGTATTACTCTCTTGAAAACTTTTAGCACATTTTTACTATAATAGCTTTCAAGGTTTACTAATCGTGAAATGTGTTTATTATAGCATTACATTTAGATCTATGGCATTATATTTAGATTGTGGCATGAAATGTTGCAGTGATGAACATTGTAGCCGATGTTGTTGAGCTCATGAAAGCAGTGATCTCGTCATCGCAACTCAATTTCTGCAAACTAACCAATGCTTTCATTGTAACTTACAGTGCAAACTCAATGTAACTAAGGGATTCATTGAATAAAACCGAAGTTTTGCCGTGAGTCCAGAACTCATTCACTGATAAACTTGCGCTGTTTGATTGACAGCTCCAGCGATTGCAAAGGGAGCGTTTTTTTGATTGTGTTCTATATATAATTTAATCACTGTTTAAATAGTTTATTTTCATCCTACCTAGAGAAACAATGTGAAGTTGAGCGTTTAGTCACTGGTTTGATTTACTGACACACAGACAAAGATCATCTGACTGTACATGAATCAGGCATTAGAATGAACACAGTTACTGACATGTTGCATTACTGTCGAGTTCATATCGTAAAGCCTGCGCCGAAATGCGCTTGATTTACCAAATAATCCACAGTGAAATGTACCGAATACAAATAAATGAAGCTCAACTGAGACATTCACATTGTTGAAAATAAATAACCATATTCCTAGCATTAGCATTGTTACTTTAGTCCTATATCGCTCTTCACTCCTCCTCATCCTCATTAACACGCCAGTGGGTGGAGCTAATGTTGCATTTATGAAGTAGGCGGAGTTTCTTCAGTGGAGGCGGGGTTTCACTTATCTATCATAGATAGGCACATTCCAGGATCAGTCGTTCGATGGGTCTGGTGTCAATAAAAGCTTTTATTGGACTAACAAGGAAGATTTCAGTTCTGAAACGTACAGGATATTCTTATAGTACGATGATCTCTTATATATATCAAAAGCACAAGGAAAAGATAATTTCTCAATTCACAACCCTTTTAAGGTAAGACATTACAGGCAAAAACGTATTTTCTTATGCACTGGTCAGTTTTGAGCTCTATTTTGTTTCAATACCATGTCAGACTAGTGGAAAGAAAACATTTAAAATACAATTTTAAGTGTGTATTTTATCAGCTACACTTGGGTCTGTAAAGTTCTTTCACTCTGATGTCAGTAGAGTAGAAAAGATGATCACAAGTTTTATTCTATACTATAAAAATGTTAATACCGCATCCTAACAGGGAAAGTTTTCTGAACGTTCCGGCAAACATTCTTCCAGTAACGTTTATAGATAATTCGTTCAAAGTTATTCAGTCGTTAAAATGTTCTCAAAACATTAGAACAAAAATGTTTATTTAAACGTCATTCATAGTTGGATGTTCTTCTAACATTTTTAAATGTTACATGTTTTAGAACGTTTAGAGAACATTCAGATGTAACATTCACATAATGTTTTCAAAATTCTAAAATGGAATGTTCCCTTAACATTCACATAACCAAGAGAAAATGTTTCCAAAACATAATAACTGGACAATTTGAATGTTCAAAGAACGTTCAGAAAAAATAAAGTTTTAATGGGAACATTAGAACGTGTTTTTGTTAGTTGGGATGTATGTATTATTAAAAGTTATGTATTTCTGAATGAAACAGAATATATTAGAAATAAATAGAATGGGACTTGACTGTATCAAAATATGATTGGATCATTTGTTTGCTGTGCACTGATTAATCATGAAATGAATTATGAAATGAAACAGAGCATTTTGATTTCATGTTGATTCTTAACTTTAAACTGAATCTGACTGTTATTGATGAAAACATTTCATGAATATCCTATTGACGTCATCTCAGGCAGAGTCTGTAAACGACATGCGTATTTGAGGTGTATTTATTACGTTTGTCACTGTTTGATCTCTCTGATCGGTGTGGCTAATTAAAGACAGGTGGGGGGCGGGGCAGATTTGATGTCATCACACACACGCTCATAAATAATAAATCACAGCCAAAGACTGGTTATTTTTAGCAGCGCGTGAGTCATTAATGTAACAGTTAGAACATCTGCTGTGCTTCTCATCAAACCTGAGAGAGTGTGGCGGTCTTGGTTAAGCGTGTTACGGTGCATTTGCATGGATTTATTACACCTGTCGACAGGTAGACAGGAACAGGCAGATGAAGTTTGCTTTCCACAGGGGAAAAACACAAATCCTCATGGCTCTCAGAACACTTTCTCTCAATGTCATATCAAACATTAATAATGTTTCATCTGTGAATGTTATTTTGAGGACGTTTTATCTTAACATTTACATAATTTTACGTGTTAGCTGGCTAGGGAGCTAGTGTGCCTCAGTATTTCAGTACATCAAACAGGTTTTGTACACTCCTGCTGTTCTAGTAATTATGCTGCTTTAAAATGCCTGAAACCTCTAACAAGAAGTGCGAATAGCAATAAATTATAAATATATATGCATATGTAAGAGCATTAAATAATTAATGGTGCATTTAAGATGCAGATGGTTGACCAGTCACTGCAAATAAGTAACATACTGAAGATGCTGTGAAATGGTTGCTTTTTGTTGATGAAAAAGAAGATATAGAGTGCAAACAGATACAGCACTGAGCAAATTAGTTAAAGTTATACATGCTACCTATATAATGGCACACATGAAAAAAAGCTTTATTGCCTTGGATTGAGATTTGTTACCTCTTTACAGTAAGGTAACACATGTTACTATATTCAGGCTACAGCAAGGCTGTGCGCTTGTACTTGTGCATGTGTTTGTGAACTTGCATAATGTAATTCTGACATTAAAGCTGCAGTCCGTAACTTTTTTTGGTTAAAAATGATCCAAAATCAATTTTTAAGCAAGTACATAACCAGCCAGTGTTCAAAATCACCTCTTTGTCTGATTCACAACGGTAAGCTTGTAATAATGTTTTATAATTCGAGCGGTACTGGTGGGTTTCCACGGGAAATTCGAACGTCCCGCCGTTTGTCTTTGCATCATTACGTCACGTCTGTTTACATCAACAAGGAGTCCCAGCTAGGCTATATCACATGTGATGGATCATTTTTTCACATTTTTAGCCTTTTTTCACAGCAGCTGGAACAATTCAACTCATCATTTTGATGGCGGATTGTATGGTATGACAAATTAACGTTAGAGATTAGACTGTACAGAAATTGAAATCTGCAGGTAACACTAATACACACTAAACACACAGTCACGCAATGCTGATGTTGTTAACATTAACAATTTGAGAACAAAGTATAACAGTAATAATAATTTTCAAGGTTTGATGTGACATGAGTTACGCGATCATTAGATTTAATCACCATAGTGTGATTTATTATAATGCTTTTTTCTCCTCAGAACAAAAGTGGCAGATTTGTTACTTACTTGTTACCTATTTTGGTCACACTTCCAAGATTATTTATCTGTGTTTCTGAAGTATCCACACCAATGCGGTGACTGACAGCAAACATTAGATTAATCCGTGCTGAGGAGTCGTGCCGATGCACAACCCACGTAAAGATGATAATTCCTCAAATAACTGCTATTGCAGGTTTAGAACAGAGATGGCGACAAAGAGGAAAATCTTACAGACTGCAGCTTTAAATCCCTTATGTTCTTTATAGAGAATCTGATGAGCTCAGTGAAAATATTACTCTTCTACACAATATCTGTGTGTGCTGTATATTTTTATGCTTACTAGTCTAGTGTTTCAAATGGATCTCCATTTCAGTTAATATGATAAACAACAAGGCAACATCTTTTCCCCTCTCTCTCTCTCTCTCTGTGGCATTGATGTGCAATCAGGTAGATGAAGAGACTACGCTGACCTACAGGTGGCGCTGTAACACAGCACACTCTTACACTGCAGAGCTGAGAGAGAGAACATGCAGAAAGCATCAAAGAGAATAAAATCGTGTAATCATTAAAAAGTTGAGTGAAAATGTTGCTGCAGATGTATATGTGTACTTCATACAGTACATCCCTCACACTATGTTGATTTAGATCTTCAGAAAAGCTTCTCGTTGTGGTTTTTGAGCAAAAACATATTTTATTCCAAAATCAAATGGATGTATGTGAGATTTATATTTTGTTAATGCATTAAAGAGGAATAGTTCACCCAAAAATGAAAATTCTGTCATCATTTACTCACCCTCAAGTTGTTCCAAACTTGCATAAATGTATTTTTTCTGCTGAACACAAAGGAAGATATTTAGAAGATTTTTTGTAAAAAAAACAGATCTTGCCCCCCATTGACTGCCATTGTATTTTTTTCCTACTATGGTAGTCAATGGGGGCGAGATCTGCTTGATTGCTACATTTTCTGTTCAGCTGTGCACAAAGGAAGATATTTGGAAGAATGTTTGTAACCAAGCAGATCTCGCCCCCCATTGGCTACCATAGTAGGAAAAAAAATACTATGGCAGTCAATGGGGGGCGAGATCTGCTTGG
This sequence comes from Chanodichthys erythropterus, assembly GCF_024489055.1. Lineage (NCBI taxonomy): Eukaryota > Metazoa > Chordata > Actinopteri > Cypriniformes > Xenocyprididae > Chanodichthys > Chanodichthys erythropterus. The sequence continues at coordinate 2,367,247 of NC_090237.1, forward strand.
TTACAAACATTCTTCCAAATATCTTCCTTTGTAAGAGCGGAACGGATTGAAATTTCTTGGATTCGCATCGGAAACTGGTTGGATTTATATATTTTTAGTTTTTTGCACGCACTGCACTTCGAACTGAGTGGACCCCAACGTTTAATTGTTGTTTACTGACCGAACTGAGCGTCAGAAAAAAACAGTTCAAAAGAGACGTTGTTTATTGGTTTCTTACGGTTACATAAAGACTGGAGTTCACTGACATCATATGGACATTTATAATTGTATTTACAGTTCATATGACATGCTTTGACGATGTTTGAGATTTGAGTGAATTTATTTTATTTGCTTTTTGAGTGTGGTATTTACCTGGTAACATTAGTGCCACAGAAAAAAACGTTTGTTCAAAAGTTAATTTGATGTAACCTGTAAGAAAAAAAACGTACAAATTAGAAATATTCAAATAACAATTAAGTAATTGTGTGGGAAGACACAAACATAAAATTCTGGTGAAATAAGAAAGAAAACCGGTCTCCTAGAAGGAAATTTCTAAACATTTATTTCAATATATTTTGTATTTTCTGAGATTTATACATTTTCTTTTTCTTTTTTTTCTGCTGTTGAAGGATTTAATTGTTAGGGATTTGAATATTGATATAAAGTATTGTTTAGTTGCATTTGGTACATTTTATCTCTATTTCCCTCAACGTAAATCTATAAATTAATTCTTTCCAAAGTGCTAGTGTGTGTGTTTCTGCCTCCTGCAAAACCTAAATCTTCTGAGGGCCCAGTGAGGTAAACTTATTACTGTATCACACAAGTGTTACACACAGCTGAACAAAGAAATATATACAGGTTTGGAACAACTAGATGGGGAGTAAATGATGACAAAACTATTCCTTTAACCTTATTTTAAAGTGTTGAGCATTTCTCATTTGGTAGCTGTAAAAGCATCAGTGGCTGATGTGATCTGATACGACACAGATGACAAAAAATCTAAGCGTTCACTACAGGAGAAAGTTAATTCTGTAAGCGTCCTCACTCAGACACACGAGTGTGTGTTTGTAACTGAGAATCCGTCCTGAGAACTTTCCCTCTGTCACTGACCTCGTCTTCAGCTCTCAGATTTCTGGATTGGTTTCTTGAAGCCAAACTTCACCTGATGCACGTCCTGATGACGTCAAACCACCTGGTTTTTCCATCAGGATACAAGCAAACCAGTGTTCCTTGTATCATCTACATTACAAATCTAAAAGATGATAAACATGGTTTTAATCAGAGCTATAGGCCTGCGATGAAAGATATTTCCTCCTACGGCATCAATATGTTTGAGGGAAATCTGCGCTCCTGTACGGCCTGCAGTAACTGCAGAGATGAGGTTCAATCCCAGAGAGGCCAAACACGACAGTATCAAAAGAAGAGATGAACACGCGCTTTTATCCCGCTGTAAACAAGCCGTGCATCTGTGATCACCCCAGAGACCCGAGATGAAGATGTTGCACAAGTAAGAGAATTATTGCACTCTCCTCGTGTGTGTGTGTGTGTGTGTGTGTGTGATGGATTGAGGTTAAACTTGCTGACTTGAGAGCAAAATATGACTCTCACAACAGATTTATACAGTATAAATATCTAAATAGAGACTTTTTCCAGCTTTTTGTGCATTTGATAAGATAATTATGGTTAAAAATAATTCTATATATCCTAATTAATATCATTGTTAATATGTAATTCATTTTTCCAGGAGCTCATTGTTTCTACCTTCATTTAAACTGCTAGCAAATAAAGTAGGCAATTAATTTACAATCACTGCTAACTGCATTCTTTAAATTGTAATTTAATGCATGCATTCTCTGTAAAGCTGCTTTGAAACGATACGTATCGTGAAAAGTGCTATACAAATAAATGTGAATTGAAATGAATGTGGAAAATGTATTTTATTTATTAAATAAGCACTATTTAATGTATTAGCATGTATTATTTTAATTTGTCAGCTGAAGGAGTTTTTGGTTTGACAGATTTAATTTCTGGAGACATTTTCAGTTAAAAAAGTATTTTTTTATTATTATTTTTTTATTATATATTTTTACATTTAGTTGCATTTAGCTCACTTAGGAAGAACATTTTTTCCACACATACACACACACACACACACACACACACACACACACACACGCTTGTTTCTCTCTCGTACAGCCACACGGTCCATCATAATCGTTGTGGGCGGGGTCAGAACTGGATCTGTCCAATCAGAGCTCGTTGCGCACCCGGTGGCTCGTTTATAAAGCTTGTTTCTGCATGTGCTTTTCATCCTTTAATGCCTCCAGCTCGAGCGCAGCAGAACGGAGCTGTTCTCTCACGGAGGGCTCTTACCGGTGTGTGTTTGGACTTGACGGGGGTGTGAACGGAACCGAGCCGCGGGAGACGCAAATGCGTGAGAGCTCGAGGAGAGAAGCGCTGTCCATCCGCCCCGCGTCATATAGAGGTGAGATTCACTATACAACACTACAGCAAACCATATACTGTATATGCATGTACACACACACATTATATATATCTCAAATTCTTTGAAAGAGGTGATATCAATAAGCAAAACAGCTGCTTAGTTTCTGTCAAGGGCAATCTATGAAGAACAGCAGAATAGTCTGTACATGTTTGAAGAACAGGGATTTAATTTATATGTATTTATACAGTTTAGTCTGTTTTAAGGAGAACAAGTATGTTTGTGTTTGAAGAACTGCAGTTTTTTTCTGGGTTTTTTTTTTTTTGGAGAAAGGTATAGTTTATGTTGCAATCATCAGTTTAGTCTGGGTTTGAAGAACAACAGTTTGCATTTGAGAGAAAACAACAGTTTTGTTCTTTGGTCTGTATGTGTTTGGGAGATTTCAGGCATATTAGTGTGTGTATGTGTGGAGAAGAGCAGTTTTTAGTGTGTTTTGTGCTAGAGTAGAGTTCATATGTGTGTGGAGAAGGTGTTTGGATTTGAGAGAAACGGTAGTCTGTATGTGTTTGAAGAACAGCAGTTTTGTTTCTAAGTATCCACACATGTGTTGCAAACATTAATTTAGTATGTCTGTGTTTGAAAAACTGCAGTTCAGTCTCTATACATGTGGCAAACAACCGTTTAGTCTTTGCATTTGTGAGAAAAGCTGGTTTTGTTCATGTGTGTGTTGGAGAACAACAGTTTAGTCTGTTTTTGTTCTGAGAAGAGCTTGTTAAGTCTGTATATTTGATGAACAAGTTTGTAGTGTTTGTGATTAAAGAAATGCAGCACTTAAAAATGATAGAATCTTTAACATCCATGGAACCTTTAAATTCCACAAAAGGTTCTCAAGATTTTTAGAATGTCATTCAAAATGGTTCTTTTAAGAACTGATCACTGAAAGGTTCTCTGGGGAACCAAAAACGCCATTGCATTTGTTGCATTGTTTTTAGTCTTTGCATTTGGCAGAAATCCAGGTTTAGTCCGTGTGTGTTTGGGAGAACAGCGACTGACCGGTTTTCCTTCATCCTCCAGCAGCGCAGGACTCGAGTTGAGAAACTAGTGCAGACAGGATGTTTGTGAGAAAGGCAGGAGGAGAGAGAGATGGAGGGAAGGCTACGCGAGCGCTTCTTGGCATTTAAATCAGTTCATGCTTTACATTTTGCCACGTAATAACCTGGAGCATGGGCTGCGTCGCCTCCAGAACACCAGTAGGTGAGAATCGCACCCTCCGTTTTCCTCTGAGCATGAAAAGCAGGCGTGAACGGCTCACATCAGAGCGCGTTTCTGAAACCTGAGCTCGACTGCAGCCCACACACACTTCTGATGGAGAGCGAGAGAGATGTGCACAAACTGCAGGCTTTTTTCTGCCCTCGAGCGCTCGCGAGTGCATGGATGCAGCGTGTACGAGCTGATCGCAGTGTTTGGATGATCGGGCCGGGTTACGGAGGGTTTGCACGCTTCTGCATGCATCTGCATTAAACCTGCATCAGTGCTCGTTCATCACATGGTGGATTCTCGGGTCAGGTTACATTAGAGAAGCTTGTGCTTCATTGTACGTGCGGCAGGAGTGAGGCAGTCATGCTGCATGTACAGTACGCAGTAAACCAGCAGCGTTTGCCCTTGTGCCCTGTCTCTGTTTACAGCATTTCGACGACAATTACAGCCGTTTCATCCGTCAGCTACAGCTCTTATATGTCCTGGAGGTTGATTTGTAATAAAAAATAACAGGCTTCAGGTTTTTGTTTAATTTATGAAGGTCACATTAAAAGTGCATTGGAAACTTTTTACAATCCATTTATGTATTTTTCTTACTTTTCAAATGATTAGGCAATATGTAGCTATAGATTTTACATTTTGACCCAGATTCAAACATAAAAAAATCCATCTTAAAAAATGCATTATTAAAACTTTTGGAGCTATGAGTGTGAATAATCCATTTCAGGATTTCAGTGTCTATTTTTTATATGTCATTGCAATTAAGCACTATATAAAATTCTGTGACATTTTTTTTGCATGACGTTACTGAAAAAAGTTTGACAGAATATAAATCTATATTTGAATATGAATACATGCAACTAGTGCTTGTTCGTTTAATTCTGTCAATCATGATTAATGTCCAGGTCTTTCCCCACATTCCCTACAAGAACTGAGCATGGAAAAAACTAAATCCAACGCCTTTCCACTCTGGGAGTCCCGAACAAATGACCTCAGATTTATTTTCACCATGCAAATCGTTTTTTAATCTTGTGTTGTAATTATTAATGACATATCAGGATACCGGGGCCATTCAAAACCTGCACGCGCCATTACCTCTGTAGCGTGAGAGTTGTCCCGTTAATTGCTGATAAACGTGCCGGTTAAGGTTCGGCATCCTCGCTGTGACAGGAGAGATAACTGATCATGTTACCTGTGAAGAATTATACTACACTTACAGTAAAGGTTCTTTATTGGCATTTTTGGTTCCATCCATTCCACAAAAGGCTCTTTATAATGGAAAAACGTTCTTTAGATTGTAAAATGGTTCTTTTAAAAGGGTTAGTTCACCCAAAAATGAAAATTTTGTCATCACTTACTGACCCTCATGTCGTTTCAAACCCGTAAGATTTTAGTTAATCTTCAAAGACAAATAAAGATATTTTTGGGTCTCATATAGTAGTATTAATTGTGTGAATTATTCATATTTTACACACAGGAGAACTAATTCACAACACGAGCAAACACACTTGAATTTGTTCTTAACCTTGTTCTAATGTTAATATATTTTACACAAGTATTTTACACGTAATTTGCATAAAACACGCCCAAACATGTCCATATAAGGGCTTTCCACAGTTTTTTCCTCCCTTCACTCTTATAAGAATAGGAGGTTACACTTTATTTTAGTGCTGTAGTTACATTGTAATTACTCAAATAGGTACTCAGTACTATTAATTAACTACATTTACTTATTATAGAGTTACAATTAGGGTTAGAGTTTGGTTTAGTATTAGTTACTTGTAATTATGCATAATTTACTGTTATTACTATGGTAAGTACATGTATTAACGTGTAACTACGGCACTAAAATAAAGTGTTAGCGAATAGGATTCTCATGTCTCATTTTATTCCAAAATGTTTGAAATTTTATTAAATTTAAATGCTCTATGAAATTTGATGACATTTAGTCAAGTTCACTTGAATGAATTAGCATGTTTTAGTGCATTGCTAGCATGATTTAACATGTTGTTAACATGAATTAGCGCATTGCTAGCATGATTTAACATGTTGTTAGCATGAATTAGCGCATTGTTAGCATGATTTAACATGTTGTTAGCATGAATTAGCGCATTGTTAGCATGATTTAGCATGTTGCGAGATTGTTTTAAAATTGCTAGCATGAAGTAGTACATTGTTAGCATGATTTAGCATGTTGCTAGCTTGTTTTAAAATTGCTAGCATGAAGTAGTACATTGTTAGCATGATTTAGCATGTTGCGAGATTGTTTTAACATTGCTAGCATGAAGTGGTACATTGTTAGCATAATTCAGCATGTTGTTAGCATGTTTGAGAACCATAGGTGCGTCACAATTCGCATACTTACACTCTATTCTATGACGTTTTTAAGTACAAATAGTGCGAGTTGTGAGTTCACACAGAAAATTCCAAAGAGAAAAAGTGCACTTTAAATACCCGGATGATGCACTAAATTAACGGAAAAAATGTTGGACACTTCATGCACTCAACTGTCACAGCTTTAATTACGTTTAATTGGAGGGCGAGGGGGATTCAGACGCCGTTGTTTAATAAGTACATTATAAGTGCGTCATTTGGGACGCAACTATTGTTAGCATGCATTATCATATTATAAACAAGTTTTAACATGTTGGTAGCATGAAATAGCATGTTGCTAGCATGTTTTAACACATTACTTGCATGAATTAACATGTTACTAACACGTTTAATTAGGGGTGTAACGGTACACAAAACTCACGGTACCTCGGTTTTGAAGTCACAGTTTGGTATGGTTTTCGGTACAGCAGGTAGGGAGAAAACTAAACATAAAATAGTTAAAAACAGGTTTACTGAACAAATTGTGTTTTGTTTTTAATTATATTAAATTAAATTATAACTAAAAGTTTCTTAAGGATACAAAAATGACCTCTGCTAATGCTATAAACTCTGTAGGGAGCCCTTACTTGAACATTATGCTGCTATAATATTAAAGGTTAACAACTGAGCCCAAACTATTAGCCTAAATTCAACTGCTTTTTATTTTTAGATTAAAGGTGCCCTAGAATTAAAAATTGAATTGATCTTGGCATAGTTAAATAACAAGAGTTCAGTACATGGAAAAGACATACAGTGAGTCTCAAACACCATTGTTTCCTCCTCCTAATATAAATCTCATTTGTTTAAAAGACCTCTGAAGAACAGGCGAATCTCAACATAACACTGACTGTTACGCAACAGTTGGGATCATTAATATGCACGCCCCCAATATTTGCATATGCCAGCCCATGTTCAAGCATTAGACAAGGGCAGCCAGTATTAACGTCTGGATCTGTGCACAGCTGAATCATCAGACTAGGTAAGCAAGCAAGAACAATAGCGAAAAATGGCAGATGGAGCAATAATAACTGACATGATCCATGATATCATGATATTTTTAGTGATATTTGTAAATTGTTTTTCTAAATGTTTCGTTAGCATGTTGCTAATGTACTGTTAAAAGTGGTTAAAGTTACCATCATTTCTTACTGTATTCATGGAGACAAGAGCCGTCTTTATTTTCATTTTTAAACACTTGCAGTCTTTATAATTCATAAACACAACTTCATTCTTTATAAATCTCTCCAACAGTGTAGCATTAGCCGTTAGCCACAGAGCATTGCCTCAAACTCATTCAGAATCAAATGTAAACATCCAAATAAAAACAATACTCACATAATCCCATGTATGCATACATGACGAACACTTTGTAAAGATCCATTTGAGGGTTAAATTAGCTGTGTAAACTGTGTTTATGCTGTTCAAGGCAAGCGCGAGCTCCGAGGGAGGGGGAGCGGAGATTTAAAGGGGCCGCAGCCTAAATCGGCTCATATTTAATGATGCCCCAAAATAGGCAGTTAAAAAAATTAATAAAAAAAAAATCTATGGGGTATTTTGAGCTGAAACTTCACAGACACATTCAGGGGACACCTTAGACTTATATTACATCTTTTAAAAAGACGTTCTACGGCACCTTTAAATAATCAACACTCAAATAACCAATTGTATGCAAACATGTAAGCTGCACCTATAAGGCAGTTATTGCATTACCTTCTAAATGTTTTTACTCCAATTCGTTGTTAAAATATAATCATTTCTACACAGTGGCTGTCATTTTCACAACAGATTTATTTAAACATACATTAAATAGCCTAATCAGGACATCACTAAAAGTTTAAGTAAAATATAATGATTATATAGACTAATACAGTGCATATATTAAGCGAAAAAGTTCATTTCTCTAGCAAACTTTGGACACTGAATGGCTTTTCTGAGGTAAATGCTACATGACATATTGTTTACAAGCTTTCATTGAAGCCTTTCCGCCGTTGAAACACTGAGCAATTCACTGAGAGATATGACTGTTTCAGTAAGTTGTACTGTATCTTTCAACATACCTTCAGATGTTCATTCATTTTTATTCAGTAGCTAGTATTAAAGAGGAAGAGATGATCGCGTTCACTCCTGTACAGTGATCTGTCACGCCGCATCAAAGCTCGTCATTTTCTGTTTGAATTTTGTGATTTCATTGACAGAATTTGAAGGATGACACTTTGTTTCTTATTGAAAGTAACAAAACGCAGAGCTTATTGCGATTAGTGGTGGTTAATGGTGGTTAGGCTACAATATTGCAATGTAAAGCTTTGGTACACACGTGCACCGAACCGACAACCCTGTACCGAAACGGTTCGAATACGTGTACCGCTACACCACTAAATTTAACACATTGCTAACACAAATTAGCACATTGCTAGCATGATTTAGCATACTGCTAGCATGTTTAGCACACTGCTAACATGAATTAGCATGTTTACAAGTTTTAATATTGTTACTATAAAATACTGTTGCGAGCATGTTTTAGTATATTGATAACATAAATTAGCATGTTTTTAGCATGTTTTAACACATTGCTAGCATGATTTAGCATTTTGCTAGCATGTTTTAAAATATTGTTACCATGATTTGACATACTGCTAGCATGTTCTAGCAAATTGTTAACATGAATTAGTATGTTAGCAAGTTTTAACATTGCTACCATGAAATAATAGCTGCGTCCAAAATCGCGTATTGTTGAGCAGGTACTAGATTCAGTTCAATTCACATTTATTTGTATAGCGCTTTTCACAATACATATTGTTTCAAAGCAGCTTAACAGAGAATGCATGTCAACATTGCAATATGCAATAAATGCAATAATTTAGGCAATTTAATTTACAATCACTGTTAGCACTGTTACATTTGAATTTGAATTTAAATTTAAATTTATTTCACGACCATTGAAAAAATACGTTCCATATAATTCGGACATACTATATCTGCTATGTTGTTACTGTCCCATGACCTACCAGCATCAGTTACGTCCCTTCAACTCCATTCATATTAGCATATTGATAACATGATTTAGCATGTTTCTAGCATGTTTTAACATATTGTTACCATGATTTAGCATACTGCTAGCATGTTCTAGCACACTGTTGCCATGAATTAGTATGTTAGCAAGTTTTAGCATTGAAATAGCCGTGAAATACTAGCTGCGTCCAAAATCGCGTATTGTTGAGCAGGTACGACATTTAAATTTAAATTTACTTCACGAATGCATGTAGTATGAAAGAATTCGGGCATACTACATCCGATATGTTACTGTCACATAACTTACCAGCATCAGTTACATTGTACATCGTATGCGCACTTTAGAGTCTCACCGGAAGTAGTAAGTCATCTGGGTACAAACTACTCTTTTCGCCTACTGTTTTTCGAATACTATGAATTTGGACATACTACTCTTTTCGCATACTGTTTTTCGAATACTATGAATTTGGACATACTACTCTTTTCGCATACTGTTTTTCGCATACTATATAGTAGAGAAGTATTCGATTTCGGATAGAGCGACTATGTTGCTAGCATGTTTAACACATTGCTAGCATGTCTAGCTAGTTTCTAGGCTTTGCTAGTAATAGATAGTTGGTGAATGAAACTTAAATACTCTGTTAGAGTTATTGTATAAAAGTTTTGACCCCCTCACTGAAAGTTTATGGGATTTTTCATAGTTTTGATCATCCATTTGAAAACCGTGAGTCTGATCAGTTATAAAAGATAGAAAGATAAAAAAGATAAAAGATAGCAACCCGAGTCAGACCGCTCTGAAGCTCTTGGAGGAGATGCTGACTAAATCTAGTCTCAGAAGAAAAAGCAGCTTTTAGTATGTTGGTTTTGTCAAGTTTGATGTAAACTTCATCAAATATGAGTCAAATTCAAATTCTTCTCAATTACAAAATCACTTAGATTCAGATATAAAGCAGTTTTGTCTCAAAAATGAATTGCAGGAATAATGACTTTCAAAGAGGCTTGCTTTGCCTTCCAAAAAGTGTCAAAAGTAGCAGCGGAGTGAGATTACATCAGCTTTGACCTGAGATCGGCCACGCATTATAAGTTCTGCTGTCATTCCGGAGAGGACAAGGACGGAAGACTCGTTTCGGTACTGTTATCAGGACAAGGACGGAGAGTACGCTCATTAAAGCGCTTCACTGTGAAATGTATATATCGAGACTGAGTGAGGTCATCTCTTTCGCCCCAGATGGCTCGGCCGCCGGTGGCCTGGAGTCTGTCCGCGGCCTGGTGTGGGGCGGCAACCAGATGGATTTGATACGGTTTGCTAGAGAGGATCGTGTGTTCGAGGACCAGGGATTTGGAGAATGTTTAGCACTGAAGTGCTCTGAATACTGTACGCAAGAAGGCTGTAGCTTTATTTTTCAGCTCTCAGTCTGGCTCTCATCAGGTGGTGCTTCTGTTTGATTTGTTTGTGGGTCACTCCGCTAGAACTAAGCGTCTGTAAAATCGTGTCGGTGAGTCAGCGAAGCACCCTATCGATTTCATGCAGAGACGCTAAAGTTGGAGTCCTGCTGGTGTTTTTGTAGATAATATTGGCCTCTCTGTTTTCAGCAACAGGTCTGGCAATCAATCTGCCATTAGTTTATCCAGAGAGAGTAACATCTCACGAAAATATCTCTAGGTTAAGTTTCACTTCAAGATCAAAACAAAATAAGAAATTATATATAATTTGCATAATGAAATGTCAGACCGGAGGCCATTTTTTGAATGGATGTCAATGGAGGAAAGGCTTCACTACGTAATCCCATAAACTGCCTTTGAGGGAAAATGGTTTATTTAATGAATCAACAGCCTATTGGCTGATCTTCAACATGTTTGCTCTTAAACACTAGTTTTGGATTGATCTATTTTTATAGTTTATACTGGGGAAAAAATGCAGTTTAATAATGTCACGGACAATTGCGCAACAGGTATGATTCAGTTTACGGCACTTCTCATTTATTTCTATGGCATCCGCAAACAGTGATTGACTGTCACACAACTCTAAGTGAAATTCAGTGACGTCAAGGCTGTAATGGGATTGGTTATCAAGGCACACGTGATCCAAGTTGCCCGTTACTCCCAATATTCCCTCGTATCTCCTAATAATACGACCATATACACACTCACCGGCCATTTTATTAGGTACATCTGTTCAACTACCCATTAATGCAAATATCTAAACAGCCAATCACATGGCAGCAACTCAATGCATTTAGGCATGAGCATCAGAATGGGGAAGAAAGTTGATTTAGGTGACTTTGATTTGGATTTCAGAAACTGCTGATCTACTGGGATTTTCACACACAACCTTCTCTAGGGTTTACAGAAAATGGTCCGAAAAATAGATCCAGTGAGCGGCATTCTGTGGGTGAAAATACCTTAATCCAAGTGTGCCGCACACATCCTGAAAAGTGAAGCCAAAACATTTTGATTGCCCCCTGGTGGCTGGCTGCAGTATAGGTCATAAACCACGCCCTCTCCATGTAATCGAATGGGACACGAGCCAAACTAAAAAATTCAATTACACTTCAAATTATTTTTTTTTTCTGAAGATGGTTTGTGTCATTTTAGGAAGTTATTATTTTTCATAACATCTTTCAGATGTTAGAGTCAGAATTTGGTGTAAACATCATGAAAGCATGGATCAGTCCAGCCTTGTATCAACAGTTCAGGCTGCTGGTGGTGTAATTTTGTGAGGGAGATTTTTTCTTGGCACACTCTGGGCCTCTTAGTACCAATTGAGGATTGTTTAAATGCCACAGCCTTCCTGAGTATTGTTGCTGACCATGTCCATCCCTTTATGACCACAGTGGACCATCTTCTGATGGATACTTCAAGCAGGATAACGCACATGTCACAAAGCTCAAATCATGTCAAACTGACCATGACAATGAGTTCACTAAACTCAAACGGTCTCCACAGTCACCAGATCTCAATCCAGTAGAGCAGCTTTGGGATGTGCTGGAACGGATGTAGAATAAAGTGGCCGGTGAGTGTCTGACCTGGATGTGTTCTTGGCATATTTCATGAGGTTCGGCCATTAAGTTAAATGGTGTTATTGAGAGAAACTAACACCACTGCTGGAGTCCAGGCTGACTGACGGACCGCCACGGTCGCTGACATCCGTCACTGTTATTGTCTGCATGTATTGGGTTTTATTGAAACTCATTAGGGAAGAGGTTTGAAACCAGGTGAAACCCAACCTGATTCGAGGCCGTGGTGTTAACGGGACCGTAGGGGACATGGAAAACCTCAGGGCTTTAACCTCTGACCTTTCCCATTTATCTCTATCGGTCAAATGTGTGTAATGTCTAGTATCAAAGGATCCTCTGGAGTGCATATGTCTGGTTCATATTTCACCCTGAAATCAAAAGAAAGAACTGAGAAATTATATGTTGCAATAAGGAATTACATTTGTTTGCATTGTGACATTGTTTTCATGACAATTAAGGATATTTAATATCTAAATTATCATTATTATAATGTGTCTGGATATTTTACTTGTCAATTTTGTCATTTTAATTATTGTCCAGGCTGATATTTATAGTGTTTTCATACTCTGCATAATTGTTACAAACATTTTTTTTTTGTCATTACTGTAATGCAAATTGTTTTTTGTTGTTGTTTGCATTAAAATAATGTAAATTGGTGAGGGCAGTGGTTCATTTTCATTTTATATTGATAAATGATAAATATAGATTTTAAATATTGTTACAGTGCTTAATGGTCCTACATTTACTCTTCATTATCTTTATGCAAAATGTAATTTCTTTTGTTTTTGGGGGATGATTTTATGATGAAATATGGCCTGTTCAGACACTTAGAATGAAAACTAAAACGACAATATCGTTCCATCGACATGTTTCTTCTGTAGTCAACATGCGCTCTGGCTGGTCTAAGTGTTAATGATTTGGGCCATGTAAATATTCCCACACATGCACACAGGAAAGGACGTCATCTTGCTCCATTAAGCCTCACCTAAGGGAGTGTAGCGTTTGACATTTGATGTGAGGCCGCCTGCGGTGTTGATCCGTTCGGATCCGCGTGTCTGTGACGTGTGAGTCAGTCGATCAGGGACAGAGATGCTTGAGCTGGTGCGTGGAATTAAAAGATAAAAATCTGTCATGTATGAATGGTAGTCTTTCTTAAACGTCACTAACCTGATGAAATTTATTCCTGTAAAACTCTGTAAAAACTATTTGCATCACGCAAATCCAGCCAGTCAGTTTAGATTTCCAGATGAAGAAGGTGCATGTTTGTGTGCATCAGTGGCAAATACTAAAGCAAAAGTTTGTGTTTTGGCCATATAGGTTGTAAATGATCTTGCATCTTGATTGCATGTTCATGCATGAGTGCATTAGACAGAGAAACACGTCTGCTGCTCTGCTATGGTAACCAGTCAAATGAAGTGATCAGTAAGGGTCACTGAAACTATCTATCATTTTTCTTTTAAATTAACATTTTAGTTTTTAATTTTAATAGTGACATTTTTGAAAACAAGTAACAACCTTTTTATTGCCATTAAAGTGGTATTACTGAACCTAAACATAGAAGCCTGATAAAAATGCTCATTAATTAATTAATTAATATTTATTTTATATCTATCCATATTTAAATGTATAATTTATTATATGTAAATACTACTACTACTACTACTACTACTACTACTACTATTATTATTACTATTATTTTTGTTATTGTTGTTATTATTATATTTTAATATAAAATAATCAATATAATAATATTTAATATTATTTATTTATATAATATCCCAATATCTATCAGATATTTTAGGTAGCTATTTATGTAGATGTATATATAAATCCACACACATACATGTATATATTTAAGAAATATGTATGTGTACACACAATGTAAATAGAAATATTATTTTATTATTTTATTTTAATATTATTAATATTTAAGAAATATTTACGTGTGTGTGTGTGTGTGTGTGTATATATATATAATAAATATATATACAAATATATATATATATATATATATATAGGATATCATTAATATTATATATAAATATTATATATTTTTGTTAAATATATACATGTATGTATATATATATATATATATATATATATATATATAAATATATATATATATATATATATAAATATTAATTCATATTAATTATATTAAATGGCACAATTTATAATATCAATTAATGCAAATATAATTAATATGATTATTTATTTATTAATATCCCAGTATTAATGAGATATTTAAGGAAGCTGTATGTAGTTTTATATATAACTATAATATTATGATATGTGAATAATAATAATTGTAATATATTATTTAAATTATTTTTATTTGTATAATATTAATATAATTGAATTGCTTTTATAATATTATAAGACCCCAGCAGCAGTCAGATATTGATGGTTTGGTTGCCATGGCAGTGTGTGTTGGGTCGTTGGGTCAGTAGTGAGTGGCTCAGCATCCTCTCCTGCTTCCCCACAGTGGCGGGCGACAGGTTGCGTGTGGACTGGAGCCCGAGGAGTTCCTACTCCGACCTCGCACTGCTGGGCAACACACGGACCAGTTTGGCGCGCGGCCTGGGCACGGCATTTGGGTACTCGGACCGTTACCTCAAGGTGCCAAAGTTCCTCTCAATCTGTTCAATATCCATTTATATTTCACAGCGACTCCGGAAACGGCACTCGCCCTTTTTCCTTCCTCTGTTATTCGCCCACCGTCGAGCGTCGCGGGTTAGAAAGTGAAAAGTGGGCCACAGATTCTGCTTCTGCCATCTCGCTCCAAGGCCTGCCGTTCACGAGCTATTTCTGTCATCATTATATGGTTAGCGGTCGCGCTGCACCCTACATTCACATAACGTCTTCCAAACGCCCTCACTTGTGGCTGCGCGCGCGTCATGAGAGCAGCGCGAGGACGCAAAATGCTGCTGTCAGATCTGAGCTGATTAAGACTCGAGACGAGTTTCTGAGCGATTCAGCGTTCGGAGCAGCAAATTGTTTTCTCAGCTTTTCTCGGATTGATAATGACCTAATTAACCGGGGCCAATTGCGCTGCACTCGGTTCCTCGCTCTGACTTTCATTAAATGTTCACTAGTTAGTTGTCTAATCATTCACGAGTCATTCTGAGTAATTAGCAATTAATTCTTAATGTGTTTTTTTAAACCGAATTCACAGCGTCGTGCACTAATGTGTTTTGCCTTTAAACAGACCCGCTACAGTGGATACATCTACAGGACGTCTTTAGTGTTTCAGTGTGTAAAAACACTGCTTTTTCTGTTTATACCAGTATGCATACATTTATAGTTATTTTATATTTAAATTTATATATAATACTATATTTCTCTAATTAAAAGTATAAAAAATGATTTATTTTAAATATTAATACATATAATATCACATTTTTAGTTAGGGAAATGGTTATTTTATATAGTATATAAATATAAAATAAGTATAAATGTATCTAATTATATATAAAGTATATGTTATGTCTATACATTTTGTGTAGAATAGAATAGATGAAGATAGAATAGAATAAGATAAAATACAATAGAATAGACGAAGATAGAATAGAATAGATGAAGATAGAATGGAATAGAATAAATTATGATAGAATAGACGCAGGTAGAATAGAATACAATAGAATATATGAAGATAGAATAGAATTGATGAAGACAGAATAGACGAAGATAGAATAGAATTGACAAAGATAGGATAAAATAAAATAGACAGAATAGAATACAATAGAATATACGGAAATAGAATAGAATTGATGAAGATTGAATGGAATAGATGAAGATAGAGTAGAATAGATGATAGAATAGAATTGATGAAGATAGAATACACAAAGAATAGAATAGATGAAGATAGGATAAAAATAATTGATTTAGATAGAATAGAATACAATAGAATATACATAGATATAATATAATAGATGAAGATAGAATAGAATAAGACAAAATACAATAGAATAGACGAAGATAGAATGGAATAGAATAAATTATGATAGAATAGATGAAGGTAGAATAGAATACAATAGAATATATGAAGATAGAATAGAATTGATGAAGATAGAATGGACGAAGATAGAATATAATTGACAAAGATAGGATAAAATAAAATAGAATAGATAGAATAGAATACAATAGAATATACGGAAATAGAATAGAATTGATGAAGATTGAATGGAATAGATGAAGATAGAGTAGAATAGATGATAGAATAGAATTGATGAAGATAGAATACACAAAGATAGAATAGAATAGATGAAGATAGGATAAAAATAATTGATTTAGATAGAATAGAATACAATAGAATATACATAGATATAATATAATAGATGAAGATAGAATACACAAAGATAGGATAGAATTGACGACGATAGGATAAAATCAAATTGATGAAGATAGAATAGAATACAGTATAATATACGTAGATAGAATAGGTGAGGAGAATACAATTGATGAATACACAAAGTTAGAATAGAATAGATGAATATAGGATAAAATATAATTGATTTAGATAGAATAGAATACAATAGAATATACATAGATATAATGGAATAGATGAAGATTGAATAGAATTGATGAAGATAGAATACACAAAGATAGAATAGAATTGACAAAGATGGGATAAAATAAAATAGATGAAGATAGAATAGAATTGACAAAGATGGGATAAAATAAAATAGATGAAGATAGAATAGAATACAATAGAATACACAAAGATAGAATAGAATACAATAGAATATACATAGATAGAATAGATGATCATAGAATTGATGATGATAGAATAGACGAAGATAGAATAGATGAAGATAGAATAAAATATAATTGATTTATATAGAATAGAATACAATAGAATAGATATAAATATATATATATAATAGAATAGATGATGATAGAATAGAATTGATGAAGAGTGAATAGACTAAGATAGAATAGAATTCATGAAGATAGGATAAAATAAAATTGATGAAGATAGAATAGAATAGAATACAATACAATAGAATAGAATATACCAATATAGAATAGATGAAGATAGAATAGAATAGACTTCAGTGCATCAGAACACAAATAACAGTCTTGACTAGATGGAGAGGATAGAATAGAATAGAATAGACAAAGTCCAATAAAATATGAGTGTGTGTGTGTGTGTGTGTGTGTGTTTGTGTTTGTGTGTGTGTATAGTATAACTTTAACTAATAAAATATATCATATATCAGATAAATGTGTATTTTATACAGTAGGCAAGTATATTCAATATTTATATTAATATACATATTTTTTCTTATCAGTCCTATGACCCATTTTTGAGTTATGACCCACCAGTAGAGAACCATATTAACATAAATAAAATAATACAAAATAAGTAATATAAAAATATAAGCACTGTAAATTGAACAGTGGTGTGGTGCTGCAAAACAGGAGGATCTAATTGTGGATCTCATGAGAGAGGGAGAGAGACGGAGAGAGGGAGAGAGACGGAGAGACAGGTGTCATGACGGGGAATGCAGTTGGTGTGTGCGTGTGTGTGTGTGTTGCATGTGCGTAATGTGCTGTTTGCATGTGTGTTCATGAGAGAGAGCGCGAGGGAGAGACAGTAACCCTGATCAAATGTGCTGCATGTGACGTCATCCAGCATCCATTCCGCCGTATCCTTGGAGAAATCATTCCATGGTGACTGGTTGCTATAGAAATGCTCGTTTCCATCCAAGTTCCAGCGGAATAACGTGGTGTGCGCTCGACGTGGCATGTCAGTGAGGACGGACTCCATGGAGAAGCTTTTGTTCCTGTGTGGAGGGAGCGGAGAGCCGGTATCACTGCTCAGTATTCATCATTCCTGCCTGTCTCTGTGTGTGTGTGTGTGTGTGTGTGTGTGTGTTAGAGAGGCAGATGTTTGGGAATGTTCTGAATCGGGTCTTTGGTCGTTTGCCGTGTTCATGTGTCTGTGAAGCGCAGGACCCCTGGGGTTCGTGTCCCCGCTGATCACTGTCTGTTGCTCTGATGATGTGCATGTGTATTCCAGCCTCACAGACAGACGGATGAGACTCCTGATGTCGACCTGCTCGCTCATTACTGTGTGTTTGCCGTTAGAAAACCTGTGGATCTGTGTGTGTGTGTGTGTGTGTGTCTCCGTCTCTCTGCTCAGAGGGTTGGTTTGCATACAAATAGAGAAGTCAAGATTCAGTCCGACACTAGATTAGAATAGTCTGTTCTGTTTTGATGTTTTGCAGTCTACTCTACTCTAGTCTGCTGTTATCTGTTCAATTCTGTTCCATTTTATTCTAGTCTAGTCTAGTCTACAGTACTCCTATCCATCTAGTCTAGAACTAAGTCCTCTTTTATTCTATTCTATTCGGTTCTATTCTATTTTTATATTCTGTTATTTTCTATTCAGCTGTACTCATTCTCTTCATCTGTTCTATTCTGTTCTATTCTATTCTGTTCTGTTCTATTTTATTCTATTCCTATTCCCTCCATTTAGTCAAGACTGTTGTTTTCTGTTCTGCTGCAATTTTGTCTATTCTATTCTAGTTATTTCTATTATTTTATATTCTGTTCTTTTCTATCCAGCTGTACTCATTCTCTTCATATGTTCTGTTTCTGTTCTACTGCACTGAAGTTCTTCTATTCTGTTCTATTCTATTCCATTCTTCTATTTTATTTTCTATTCTAGTCAAGTCATCTAGTTTATTTTCTCTTCTATTCTATTCTATCTTCTACTCTATATTTATCTGTTCTATTATATTTTCTATTCTAGCTTCATTTGTTCTATTCTATTTTCATCTATTGTATTCTATTTTCATCTGTTCTATTCTAATTTCAACTGTTCTATTATATCTTCATCTGTTCTATTCTATTTTCTACTCTATCTTTATCTGTTCTATTATATATTCTATTCTATTCTATTCTATCTTCATCTGTTCTATTCTATTTTCACCTATTGTATTCTATTTTCATATATTCTATTGTATTCTAATTTCATCTGTTCTATTCTATTTTCATCTATTGTGTTCTATTTTCATCTATAGTATTCTATTTTCATATCACCTATTCTATTCTAATTTCGTCTGTTCTATTATACATTTGTCTGTTCTATTTTATTCTGTCTTCATCTATTCTATCTTCATCTGTTCTGTTCTATTCTATCTTCATCTATTCTATTCTACCTTCATCCATTCTATTCTATCTTCATCTGTTCCGTTCCATTCTATATTCATATTTTCTATTCTATTCTATTCTCCAGTAAGTATCTGGGCTGTGGTTGATGTCAATGTTTTACGGAGGTAACAGGTCACCAGCTGCAGTTTCAGTAAACAAGACAACTGTAAAATGGCAAAAGACCCTTTAAAAAGCTCCTGCTGAATGGAGTTCATTGAATTTGTGCTGTTTTCCTGGGCTTTGGCTCTTCAGGGACTGAATCTCAGCTCTGTGTTCAGTAGGGCAGTAGGCGACGGTCTGTACGTCTGCAGGAGTGTGTGTGTGTGTGTGTGAACGACTGTAATGGTGTTATTACCTCCAGCTCATGTAGGGAATTATCAGTGTGTATCTCGAGAGCTCTCGGGGACGGAGCTTGCGTGCTTTTTATTTCAATATGTATCCGTTGCTATTTTGCCGCCCGCTTCATTAATTTTGCCATGACGTGTTCGCTAATGTGTTTAACCTCATACCTGCTCAGGAGGGTTCAAACACGCCAGGTGCACGTGTCGACCGCGAGTCCCTGTGGATACTAAAGACACGAACGACTCGACACAGAAACACATGTGACCTTACACACACACACCATAACCTCTACAGTCTCATGGTAGGTGAAGAAAGGCAGCTTTGCTCTTGAGGGATTCTCACTTTGAGACAGATTATTGCAATATTTGGCTGCAAAGTCAGGTGAAAAAAAATCCCACAGATGCACATTGCAGGAAGAACCCGAGCCACATCTACAGATCAGAAGATCAGAGACTTGAGCATTGCCGTAGAAAAAATAAATATTAAGTCTTTATAGACAAAAAGATGAGAAATGCAGAGAAGAAATCTTTGTTTTGTTTTGCTGAGATGAAACTGTTCTTTTAAGCTTTAACTCAGTGTTTTGTTGTCTTCTCTCAGGTAAATGTTGAGGACAGAAGCGACATGTTACCTAAATCCAGACGAGCTCTCACCATTCAAGAGATCGCAGCGCTGGCTAGATCTTCACTTCACGGTAAAAACACACAGATCACGGCTCTCTCGATTACTTTCATTGGTTTCATTGACAATAACTGTGATCCTACACCCAAACCATATTTAAAGCATATTTAAATACATAAGTAGAGAATTATTTGTGATTAAAATTTTTGTCTTCGTAATCTGTCAATGAAATGTAATAATTAATTTGCTCTGTGATTGTCTCTTAAAACAACTTTCTGTTTCCTAAAGTCATAGATCGCACGGGATGCTGGTTAATGTTAAAGGATTAGTTTTAGAATTAAAATTTCCTGATAATTTCCTCACCCCATGTCATCTAAGATGTTCATGTCTTTCTTTCTTCAATCAAAAACAGAAATGAAGGTTTTTGATGAAAACATTCCAGGATTTTTCTCCATATAGTGGACTTCAATGGGGTTCAACGGGTTGAAGGTCCAAATTTCAGTGCAGCTTCAAAGAGCTCTACAGGTGGAAGTACCGCGGTAGGGTGAAAAACTCATTTTTTCCTCCAACTTCAAAATCGTCCAACATCGTTGTTTTACCTCTTTTTGTAAAGGTCATTTGACTTTGTCTTTGCACATTCGCTTTGTAAACACTGGATCGGTACTTCTGCCTACGTCACACGTGATCTTTCTAACATGATTACGTAATTCGTAGAGCATCGCAGAGCAGTGCAAGATGAGCTTTTCTGGTTCAAAAGTATATATTTTTTATTTTTTTAGAAAATGGCCGATGGTTTCTCTAGATAAGACTCTTATTCCGCATCTGGGATCATGTAGAGCTCTTTGAAGCTGCACTGAAACTGACATTTGGACCTTCAACCCGTTGAACCACATTGAACTCCAGGAGAAAAACCCTGGAATGTTTTCCTTCATTTCTTTTCAACTGAAGAAAGAAAGACATGAACATCTTGGATTACATGGAGATGAGTAAATTATCAGGAAATTTGAATTCTGAAATGAACAAATCCTTTAATGTTAACCAATAGTCAAATACCTGTTTAGTTTATTTTAAGCTGCTCTTGTAGATGTTGCACCTTATTAAAATCTTGTCAATAGTTAACAGTAATTCAATGATGATTAATGGTAGTGTAATAAAAGTTACAGCAACAATGGAAAAATAACAATAGATTTGATAATCAAGCATCTCCACTGGGACACATTGAGGTGCTGTATTGTTCTCATAATGTAGGTCATTTTGTCTCCACAAAGATCACAAAACCTGACCCTCACACACACACCTTACATAGAGATACAAGAGATCTTCACGGTAAACACACACGCGTGCTTTTCACTGCACGTGACGAGTCCTTTGTGTCGCACTGACTGACACCGTGACATTGGCCTGCATTAGTCCTCATGTATTATGCAGCTTTCTGGTCGCTGACCCCTGCGTTTGTGTGCAGGTATCTCACAGGTGGTCAAAGATCATGTGACGAAGCCCACGGCGATGGCGCAGGGGCGCGTGGCCCACCTGATCGAGTGGAAGGGCTGGTGTAAACCCACCGACACTCCCAGCGCTCTGGAGTCCCACCTCACCTCATACTCTCATCTGTCCGAGGGCGAGCAGGAGGCGCGCTTCGCTGCTGGTCAGTGACCTCCAGACAAACTGTCCTTATTTAATCACGTTACTATAGGGTTGTGATTAGAGTTTGTTTTGTTTCAGGGTTAGTTGCATGTAATTATGCATAATTTATAGTGTAACATTGACACTATAAAATAAAGTGTTACCAAATTTTCACATTACGATAATTGCTTATCATGGTATACAGTATTGAAATAAGCTAAAATTCTATCCAAAGTGCGTGACATGGAGGCGCCGGTGCGATCACTTGCATTTTTTGTAATCAACTTAAAATATGCCGTCATTTTTGGTCATACAGATAAGAGTAATACATAATTCTAAACTGTAAAGTTTCTTTTATTTGTGTAAACTCACAATAACAAAACTTTGACGATGAGCTTTCTGCTGTCTCAGTCTCTGTGAAGTTGAGCTCGTCAAAAAAATAAACCAAAACTCAGCATATACTTGCCTCACAGACATGAGAAATATATCTATAGAAAGCTTGAAATGTCAAGCGATTGTCAATCTGATAATATTGTTTTCTGCTTGAATTGGTTATGTAATCTGTAGGAAACGTACATATAAGCGTGTTCACTACTGCGGAGATGACGAGTCAGCATCATCAACTTCATCTCTGCAGCCTCAAAACACAGAAAACATGCTCAATAAATTATTAAAATGTTTAAACAGTTGTTTTTTCACGACGCGTTCATAATCATTACTTTTGCTGGTGCGCTTTGGCATGCTTTATGTGTGTAATTGAGCGCTGATTAGGCTATGTAATATGTAGGCAATTACAGACTCATTATTATGATTTATATGGCTAATTAATATACATGTGCGATTAGTCGACTAATCGCTTAAATGCGCTAGTGTTGTCAAAAGTACAAAGTCAAGTCGACAATGACATTTTAAACAGGTGACAATACCAATATTTCCCTTTATCATTTTGAGCGCTGTTAAACAGATTAGTAAACACCTCTGATTGGCCATTGTGTTCACGTGCTCAACAGATATGTCTGTGATTGGCTACAATGATCAACACTTCAAAAGACATCTTTGAGGGACGAAGGTCAGTCAGAGAGCCTATGATGACCCCTGTCCATCGGTGAAAGCACCTACAAGCACCTTTTGGACAGTTGTAGCCTAATGGTTAGAGAGTCGGAGTTGTAACCCGAAGGATGTTTCGAGTCTCTGTACTGGCAGGAAATGTACAAACCCCGATTCCAAAAAAGTTGTGACACTGTACAAATTGTAAATAAAAACAGAATGCAATGATGTGGAAGTTTCAAATTTCAATATTTTTTTTCAGAATACAACATAGATGACATATCAAATGTTTAAACTGAGAAAATTTATCATTTTAAGGGAAAAATAAGTTTTAAACTTCATTGCATCAACACATCTCAAAAAAGTTGGGACAAGGCCATGTTTACCACTGTGTGGCATCCCCTCTACTTTTTATAACAGTCTGCAAACGTCTGGGGACTGAGGAGACAAGTTGCTCAAGTTTAGGAATAGGAATGTTGTCCCATTCTTGTCTAATACAGGCTTCTAGTTGCTCAACTGTCTTAGGTCTTCTGTGTCGCATCTTCCTCTTTATGATGCACCACATGTTTTCTATGGGTGAAAGATCTGGACTGCAGGCTGGCCATTTCAGTACCCGGATCCTTCTTCTACGCAGCCATGATGTTGTAATTGATGCAGTATGTGGTCTGGCATTGTCATGTTGGAAAATGCAAGATCTTCCCTGAAAGAGACGATGTCTGGATGGGAGCATATGTTGGATATACCTTTCAGCATTGATGGTGCCTTTCCAGATGTGTAAGCTGCCCATGCCACACGCACTCATGCAACCCCATACCATCAGAGATGCAGGCTTCTGAACTGAGCGCTGATAACAACTTGGGTTGTCCTTGTCCTCTTTAGTCCGGATGACATGGCATCCCAGTTTTCCAAAAAGCACTTCAAATTTTGATTCATCTGACCATAGAACAATTTTCCACTTTGCCACAGTCCATTTTAAATGAGTCTTGGTCCAGAGAAAACGCTTGTGCTTCTGGATCATGTGTAGATATGGCTTCTTTTTTGACCTATAGAGTTTTAGAAGGCAACAGCGAATGGCACGGTGGATTGTGTTCACCGACAATGTTTTCTGGAAGTATTCCTGAGCCCATGTTGTGATTTCCATTAAAGTAGCATTCCTGTATGTGATGCAGTGCCGTTTAAGGGCCCGAAGATCACGGGCGTCCAGCATGTTTTTCCGGCCTTGACCCTTACACACAGAGATTGTTCCAGATTCTCTGAATCTTTGGATGATATTATGCACTGTAGATGATGATAACTTCAAACTCTTTGCAATTTTTCTCTGAGAAACTCCTTTCTGATATTGCTCCACTATTTTTCGCCGCAGCATTGGGGGAATTGGTGATCCTCTGCCCATCTTGACTTCTGAGAGACACTGCCACTCTGAGAGGCTCTTGTTATACCCAATCATGTTGCCAATTGACCTAATAATGCAAATTGGTCCTCCAGCTGTTCCTTATATGTACATTTAACTTTTCCAGCCTCTTATTGCTACCTTTCCCAACTTTTTTGGAATGTGTAGCTCTCATGAAATCCAAAATGAGCCAATATTTGGCATGACATTTCAGAATGTCTCACTTTCAACATTTGATATGTTATCTATATTCTATTGAGAATAAAATATAAAATTATGAGATTTGTAAATTATTGCATTACTTTTTTATTCACAATTTATACAGTGTCCCAACTTTTTTGGAATCGGGTTTTTAGGTGTGGGAATTAAAATCGGAACCAGAAAATTTCTCCCAACTCCCAACCTTACCTAAACATCGTTGCAGACCAGGTGGACACTGCAGAAGTCATATGATGCAATAAATAATCATTCTGTTGCATTAAAGCTGCCCAACCCAGTCTGATTAATGGAGAAATCACTCCTTTGGTCTCTTTTTTAAGAGGACACTCGGATTATTGCAGAAGTAAAAGCAGCTTTAAAAAAATGAAAGTGTAAAAGAGTTCTAGAAGTTTACTGTAAAGCAGATGTACTTAATTTAAGCTAACAAATAATACCTAATTAATGATGATTACTAAAAATGTGAAAGGGAAGATAGGCAATAAATAAAGTGAGCCAAGGAATAGTGAAAGTTAACAGGCTAGTGAAGTAATCAGACTTAACTCCACTTCCTTAAGAATTCACTCATTTCCTCACAATTCCCATCTGCACCTCTGAACTTTCCCAGCATGAGGAAGAGGTTAGACAGGAGCCCGTCTGCTTTCCTCAGCTCGTCTCTCTGAAGGTTACTTTCTGTTGCTCTCTGCTGTGACGAAGCGTTTTCTCTCAGCGACGGCATGATGAATTACGGGCAAACCTGAGAGGAATTCATTCATTGCTCACTCGCTCTCTCTCTGTCAGTCAATGTCATAGGATTTCCCTTTTCATAAAGTGACTAAATATTCATGTCATTTTGTTTGTCTGTGAGTTTTTTGTGTGTACAGTATATGTCCTTGTCAACGTGTGTGTTTGTCTGTTTACTGCAGAAACACACACACACACACACACACACACACACACACACACACACACACACACACACACACACACACACACACACACACACAGTGACGCGGTTGGTGGAATTGAATTCTAGGAAAACTGCCAAACCTCAACAAAACTTGCTGTGTGTGAGTGTTTGCTGACGAAGCCTTAGCAAAGGGTGAAAGATGAATGGAAGGATGAATCTCTGAATTAACTTGTGTTGAGAGAGAGAAAGAGAGAGAGAATATATTCATTAATCTGTTTGTTCTGTTTGTAAATTCTGACTCAACCGATCACATTAGGGGCGGGGCCATCTGTTTGACTGACCAATGATAGACAGGGGAAGGGTTTTAATACTCTGATTATTTTTGCAGCGGCATAGAAATTGAGTTTGTTTTTTGTGAAATTCATTAATTGCTAATTTCCTTACAGGTTCATGCTTGTTAGTGCTGGTTTAATGCTGGTCATCCGAGTTATTCAGATGCAGCTGGTTTACCAAAAAGTTTTTATTATTATTATTTTGCTTTTGCATTTTTGCTATTTTATTTATTTTTTTAATGTTATTTAATTTAATTTAATGTTATTTTATGTTGCACCTATTGAGATTTTAATTGTTACTTTGCTTTATTTTGTTTCACTTTTATTGAACTTTATTTATTTTGCGCCTATTGAAGATTTCAATTATTTTGCATCTATTGAAATTAATTTTGCTTTATTTTATTTTAATTGTCATTTTTATCTTATTCTATTTTGCACCTATTGAGTTTTATGTTATTTTGCTTTATTTTATTTTAGTTATTTTATTTTAATTGTTATTTTACTTTATTTTATTTTATTTTAGTTTTGCTTTTATTTTTTGTATTTTTTATATTATTATTTTGCTTTTGTGTTTTTGCTATTTTATTTTTTAATCTAATTTAATTTACTGTTATTTTATTTTGCACCTGTTGAGATTTTAATTGATATTTTGCTTTATTTTGTTTCACTTTTATATTTATCTTATTCTATTTTGTGCCAACTGAGATTTTAATTGTTATTTTGCTTTTATAATTGAAACTTTTGAAATTGTAATTATTTTGTTTTTTGATTCATTGCATATATATATATCTGCTTGCACTATTTTTATTTTACTTTATTGTACTTATTTTAAAATTTCACATTGTACGCAGATGTACACTTCTGTGGTACAAATATATTTTTTGTCCTGCAATTAAACCATAGAAACATCGAGAGCTTTAATTAGCTAATTGCCTCTATAACTCAATCACCACACATATGTGAGCATGTCTGGACAGAGCTGTGTGTGATATGAGCTGCTCAGCAGTGGTGAGGTCACTTCTTGCTCTCTGCGGACACTACTATGATGTCATAACAATTTCAGATGTAGGCAGTGTTCCATTTCGAATGACCTGTCAATCAAATGTGGGTTCTATGTGGCAGCCAATAAGAAGAGTCTATCATCCTGTCTCCACAGTGACACATCACACCCTCTGCTACATTTGTTTAAATTACTGCAGTGCCTAGCAACCAATATGTGTGATCTAGTTATAAATGATGCATGTAATTTCTTTAATTGTATGTGTATTTATCAGGGGTGGCAGAGCAGTTTGCCATTGCGGAGGCAAAGCTTCGTGCCTGGTCTTCAGTGGATGGTGACGAGTCTAACGATGATTCTTACGATGAAGATTTTCTACCTGCGAATGATCCCGTTACACAGAGCACAGGTACACAGACACAAACACACTCTAAAATCTGATCGGCTGATCAAAGTCAGTGTTCAAAAACACATGCACACCTCTTCATGGATTTGACGTCTATATGGATGCACCAAGTTGCTATTTATTTCAATATTGTTAATGGATGTAATGATTTATTGATTTGTTATAGTATCTAAGTAATATTCTTGAGTTGTTTTTTTTTTATTATTAAGGCTAATGGTGCGTTTTTCTTTTTCTCCCCCCCTCAAACTAAACGCAGAAATGCAGCACAGACATTATTGTCCTAGTGCCCTACTTTCATTCAGAAAACATCTCTTCCCCCCTCCCCGCCTTTAGTTTTGCTCTCCGCCGCTATTTGATATCTCAGCATTCATTTCTCCTGCAAGTTTAATGTGCTCTGCTGCGGCAGACCGTAGAGAGAGAGAGGGAGAAAGAGAGAGATTGAAGGGAATAAAGTTGCACCACATCCAGCTTGTTTCTTTGTACAGCTACAGTTTGCAAGTTTACACCATGTTTCATGATACAAAACATTTCCAGTGCCAATTAAAGGGATGAAAAAAAATTGTCATCAATTACTTGCGCTCATGATGTTCCAAACCCATAAGATTTTAATGAAATCTGAGAGATTCCTGTCCCTCCATTGACAGTCCATGCAACTATCACTTTGTCTCTTCAAAATCTTAAAACTAATCCATATAAATTAAGTGATTTAGTTCAAATTTTCTGAAGAGACTCGATTGCTTTATATGATGAACCAATTAAATTTAGGCTTTTATTCACATATAACCATTAATCAGCGAACATAAACAGATGCGTAACACGAGAATGAACCTCATTGGTTCTTGTTGAAGCTCAAACGTGCTGCGTAACATGAGAATGAACCTCATTGGTTCTTGTTGAAGCTCAAACGTGCTGCGTAACACGAGAATGAACCTCATTGGTTCTTGTTGAAGCTCAAACGTGCTGCGTAACACGAGAATGAACCTCATTGGTTCTTGAGAAGCTCGAATGTGCTCCGTAACACGAGAATGAACCTCATTGGTTCTTGAGGAAGCTCAAACGTGCTGCGTAACACGAGAATGAACCTCATTGGCTCTTGAGAAGCTCAAACGTGCTCCGTAACACGAGAATGAACCTCATTGGTTCTTGAGGAAGCTCAAACGTGCTGCGTAACACGAGAATGAACCTCATTGGTTCTTGAGGAAGCTCAAACGTGCTGCGTAACACGAGAATGAACCTCATTGGTTCTTGCTGAAGCTCAAACGTGCTGCGTAACACGAGAATGAACCTCATTGGTTCTTGCTGAAGCTCAAACGTGCTGCGTAACACGAGAATGAACCTCATTGGCTCTTGTTGAAGCTCAAACGTGCTGCGTAACACGAGAATGAACCTCATTGGTTCTTGCTGAAGCTCAAACGTGCTGCGTAACACGAGAATGAACCTCATTGGTTCTTGCTGAAGCTCAAACGTGCTGCGTAACACGAGAATGAACCTCATTGGTTCTTGCTGCAGCTCAAACGTGCTGTGTAACACGAGAATGAACCTCATTGGTTCTTGTTGAAGCTCAAACGTGCTGCGTAACACGAGAATGAACCTCATTGGCTCTTGTTGAAGCTCAAACGTGCTGCGTAACACAAGAATGAACCTCATTGGTTCTTGAGGAAGCTCAAACGTGCTGCGTAACACAAGAATGAACCTCACTGGTTCTTGAGGAAGCTCAAACGTGCTGCGTAACACGAGAATGAACCTCATTGGTTCTTGAGGAAGCTCAAACGTGCTGCGTAACACAAGAATGAACCTCATTGGTTCTTGAGGAAGCTCAAACGTGCTGCGTAACACGAGAATGAACCTCATTGGTTCTTGAGGAAGCTCAAACGTGCTGCGCAACACGAGAATGAACCTCATTGGTTCTTGCTGCAGCTCAAACGTGCTGCGTAACACGAGAATGAACCTCATTGGTTCTTGTGAAGCTCAAACGTGATGCGTAACACGAGAATGAACCTCATTGGTTCTTGTGAAGCTCAAACGTGCTGCGTAACACGAGAATGAACCTCATTGGTTCTTGCTGAAGCTCAAACGTGCTGCGTAACACGAGAATGAACCTCATTGGTTCTTGCTGAAGCTCAAACGTGCTGCGTAACACGAGAATGAACCTCATTGGTTCTTGAGGAAGCTCAAACGTGCTGCGTAACACGAGAATGAACCTCATTGGTTCTTGTTGAAGCTCAAACGTGCTGCGTAACACGAGAATGAACCTCATTGGCTCTTGTTGAAGCTCAAACGTGCTGCATAACACGAGAATGAACCTCATTGGTTCTTGCTGCAGCTCAAACGTGCTGCGTAACACGAGAATGAACCTCATTGGCTCTTGTTGAAGCTCAAACGTGCTGCATAACACGAGAATGAACCTCATTGGTTCTTGCTGAAGCTCAAACGTGCTGCGTAACACGAGAATGAACCTCATTGGTTCTTGCTGAAGCTCAAACGTGCTGCGTAACACGAGAATGAACCTCATTGGCTCTTGTTGAAGCTCAAACGTGCTGCGTAACACGAGAATGAACCTCATTGGCTCTTGTTGAAGCTCAAACGTGCTGCGTAACACAAGAATGAACCTCATTGGTTCTTGAGGAAGCTCAAACGTGCTGCGTAACACGAGAATGAACCTCATTGGTTCTTGTTGAAGCTCAAACGTGCTGCGTAACACGAGAATGAACCTCATTGGTTCTTGTGAAGCTCAAACGTGCTGCGTAACACAAGAATGAACCTCATTGGTTCTTGTTGAAGCTCAAACGTGCTGCGTAACACGAGAATGAACCTCATTGGTTCTTGCTGAAGCTCAAACGTGCTGCGTAACACAAGAATGAACCTCACTGGTTCTTGTTGAAGCTCAAACGTGCTGCGTAACACGAGAATGAACCTCATTGGTTCTTGAGGAAGCTCAAACGTGCTGCGTAACACGAGAATGAACCTCATTGGTTCTTGCTGAAGCTCAAACGTGCTGCGTAACACGAGAATGAACCTCATTGGTTCTTGAGGAAGCTCAAACGTGCTGTGTAACACGAGAATGAACCTCATTGGTTCTTGCTGCAGCTCAAACGTGCTGCGTAACATGAGAATGAACCTCATTGGTTCTTGTGAAGCTCAAACGTGCTGCGTAACACGAGAATGAACCTCATTGGTTCTTGTTGAAGCTCAAACGTGCTGCGTAACACGAGAATGAACCTCATTGGTTCTTGTGAAGCTCAAACGCGATGCGTAACACGAGAATGAACCTCATTGGTTCTTGCTGAAGCTCAAACGTGCTGCGTAACACGAGAATGAACCTCATTGGTTCTTGTGAAGCTCAAACGCGATGCGTAACATGAGAATGAACCTCATTGGTTCTTGTGAAGCTCAAACGTGATGCGTAACACGAGAATGAACCTCATTGGTTCTTGCTGCAGCTCAAACGTGCTGCGTAACACGAGAATGAACCTCATTGGTTCTTGCTGCAGCTCAAACGTGCTGTGTAACACGAGAATGAACCTCATTGGTTCTTGCTGCAGCTCAAACGTGCTGCGTAACATGAGAATGAACCTCATTGGTTCTTGTGAAGCTCAAACGTGATGCGTAGCACGAGAATGAACCTCATTGGTTCTTGTTGAAGCTCAAACGTGCTGCGTAACACGAGAATGAACCTCATTGGTTCTTGTGAAGCTCAAACGCGATGCGTAACACGAGAATGAACCTCATTGGTTCTTGCTGAAGCTCAAACGTGCTGCGTAACACGAGAATGAACCTCATTGGTTCTTGTGAAGCTCAAACGCGATGCGTAACATGAGAATGAACCTCATTGGTTCTTGTGAAGCTCAAACGTGCTGCGTAACACGAGAATGAACCTCATTGGTTCTTGCTGCAGCTCAAACGTGCTGCGTAACATGAGAATGAGCCTCATTGGTTCTTGTGAAGCTCAAACGCGATGCGTAACATGAGAATGAACCTCATTGGTTCTTGTGAAGCTCAAACGTGATGCGTAACAAGAGAATGAACCTCATTGGTTCTTGCTGCAGCTCAAACGTGCTGCGTAACACGAGAATGAACCTCATTGGTTCTTGTTGAAGCTCAAACCTGCTGCTTAACGCGAGAATGAACCTCATTGGTTCTTGCTGCAGCTCAAACGTGCTGCGTAACACGAGAATGAACCTCATTGGTTCTTGAGGAAGCTCAAACGTGCTCCGTAACACGAGAATGAACCTCATTGGTTCTTGAGGAAGCTCAAACGTGCTGCGTAACACGAGAATGAACCTCAATGGTTCTTGAGGAAGCTCAAACGTGCTGCGTAACACGAGAATGAACCTCATTGGTTCTTGTTGAAGCTCAAACGTGCTGCGTAACACAAGAATGAACCTCACTGGTTCTTGTTGAAGCTCAAACGTGCTGCGTAACACAAGAATGAACCTCATTGGTTCTTGAGGAAGCTCAAACGTGCTGCGTAACACAAGAATGAACCTCATTGGTTCTTGAGGAAGCTCAAACGTGCTGCGTAACACGAGAATGAACCTCATTGGTTCTTGAGGAAGCTCAAACGTGCTGCGTAACACAAGAATGAACCTCATTGGTTTTTGAGGAAGCTCAAACGTGCTGCGTAACACAAGAATGAACCTCATTGGTTCTTGAGGAAGCTCAAACGTGCTGCGTAACACGAGAATGAACCTCATTGGTTCTTGTGAAGCTCAAACGTGATGCGTAACACGAGAATGAACCTCATTGGTTCTTGTTGAAGCTCAAACGTGCTGCGTAACACGAGAATGAACCTCATTGGTTCTTGCTGAAGCTCAAACGTGCTGCGTAACACGAGAATGAACCTCATTGGTTCTTGCTGCAGCTCAAACGTGCTGCGTAACACGAGAATGAACCTCATTGGTTCTTGAGGAAGCTCAAACGTGCTGTGTAACACGAGAATGAACCTCATTGGTTCTTGTGAAGCTCAAACGTGATGCGTAACACTAGAATGAACCTCATTGGTTCTTGTTGAAGCTCAAACGTGCTGCGTAACACGAGAATGAACCTCATTGGTTCTTGCTGAAGCTCAAACGTGCTGCGTAACACGAGAATGAACCTCATTGGTTCTTGTGAAGCTCAAACGCGATGCGTAACACGAGAATGAACCTCATTGGTTCTTGCTGAAGCTCAAACGTGCTGCGTAACACGAGAATGAACCTCATTGGTTCTTGAGGAAGCTCAAACGTGCTCCGTAACACGAGAATGAACCTCATTGGTTCTTGCTGCAGCTCAAACGTGCTGCGTAACACGAGAATGAACCTCATTGGTTCTTGCTGCAGCTCAAACGTGCTGCGTAACACAAGAATGAACCTCATTGGTTCTTGAGGAAGCTCAAACGTGCTGCGTAACACAAGAATGAACCTCATTGGTTCTTGAGGAAGCTCAAACGTGCTGCGTAACACGAGAATGAACCTCATTGGTTCTTGTGAAGCTCAAACGTGATGCGTAACACGAGAATGAACCTCATTGGTTCTTGTTGAAGCTCAAACGTGCTGCGTAACACGAGAATGAACCTCATTGGTTCTTGCTGAAGCTCAAACGTGCTGCGTAACACGAGAATGAACCTCATTGGTTCTTGTGAAGCTCAAACGCGATGCGTAACACGAGAATGAACCTCATTGGTTCTTGCTGAAGCTCAAACGTGCTGCGTAACACGAGAATGAACCTCATTGGTTCTTGAGGAAGCTCAAACGTGCTCCGTAACACGAGAATGAACCTCATTGGTTCTTGCTGCAGCTCAAACGTGCTGCGTAACACGAGAATGAACCTCATTGGTTCTTGCTGCAGCTCAAACGTGCTGCGTAACACAAGAATGAACCTCATTGGTTCTTGAGGAAGCTCAAACGTGCTGCGTAACACAAGAATGAACCTCATTGGTTCTTGAGGAAGCTCAAACGTGCTGCGTAACACGAGAATGAACCTCATTGGTTCTTGTGAAGCTCAAACGTGATGCGTAACACGAGAATGAACCTCATTGGTTCTTGTTGAAGCTCAAACGTGCTGCGTAACACAAGAATGAACCTCACTGGTTCTTGTTGAAGCTCAAACGTGCTGCGTAACACAAGAATGAACCTCACTGGTTCTTGTTGAAGCTCAAACGTGCTGCGTAACACAAGAATGAACCTCACTGGTTCTTGTTGAAGCTCAAACGTGCTGCGTAACACGAGAATGAACCTCATTGGTTCTTGAGGAAGCTCAAACGTGCTGCGTAACACGAGAATGAACCTCATTGGTTCTTGAGGAAGCTCAAACGTGCTGCGTAACACGAGAATGAACCTCATTGGTTCTTGCTGCAGCTCAAACGTGCTGCGTAACACGAGAATGAACCTCATTGGTTCTTGTTGAAGCTCAAACCTGCTGCATAACGCGAGAATGAACCTCATTGGTTCTTGAGGAAGCTCAAACGTGCTGCGTAACACGAGAATGAACCTCAATGGTTCTTGAGGAAGCTCAAACGTGCTGCGTAACACGAGAATGAACCTCATTGGTTCTTGTTGAAGCTCAAACGTGCTGCGTAACACAAGAATGAACCTCACTGGTTCTTGTTGAAGCTCAAACGTGCTGCGTAACACAAGAATGAACCTCATTGGTTCTTGAGGAAGCTCAAACGTGCTGCGTAACACAAGAATGAACCTCATTGGTTCTTGAGGAAGCTCAAACGTGCTGCGTAACACGAGAATGAACCTCATTGGTTCTTGAGGAAGCTCAAACGTGCTGCGTAACACAAGAATGAACCTCATTGGTTTTTGAGGAAGCTCAAACGTGCTGCGTAACACAAGAATGAACCTCATTGGTTCTTGAGGAAGCTCAAACGTGCTGCGTAACACGAGAATGAACCTCATTGGTTCTTGTGAAGCTCAAACGTGATGCGTAACACGAGAATGAACCTCATTGGTTCTTGTTGAAGCTCAAACGTGCTGCGTAACACGAGAATGAACCTCATTGGTTCTTGCTGAAGCTCAAACGTGCTGCGTAACACGAGAATGAACCTCATTGGTTCTTGCTGCAGCTCAAACGTGCTGCGTAACACGAGAATGAACCTCATTGGTTCTTGAGGAAGCTCAAACGTGCTGTGTAACACGAGAATGAACCTCATTGGTTCTTGTGAAGCTCAAACGTGATGCGTAACACTAGAATGAACCTCATTGGTTCTTGTTGAAGCTCAAACGTGCTGCGTAACACGAGAATGAACCTCATTGGTTCTTGTGAAGCTCAAACGCGATGCGTAACACGAGAATGAACCTCATTGGTTCTTGCTGAAGCTCAAACGTGCTGCGTAACACGAGAATGAACCTCATTGGTTCTTGAGGAAGCTCAAACGTGCTCCGTAACACGAGAATGAACCTCATTGGTTCTTGCTGCAGCTCAAACGTGCTGCGTAACACGAGAATGAACCTCATTGGTTCTTGCTGCAGCTCAAACGTGCTGCGTAACACAAGAATGAACCTCATTGGTTCTTGAGGAAGCTCAAACGTGCTGCGTAACACAAGAATGAACCTCATTGGTTCTTGAGGAAGCTCAAACGTGCTGCGTAACACGAGAATGAACCTCATTGGTTCTTGTTGAAGCTCAAACGTGCTGCGTAACACGAGAATGAACCTCATTGGTTCTTGCTGAAGCTCAAACGTGCTGCGTAACACGAGAATGAACCTCATTGGTTCTTGCTGCAGCTCAAACGTGCTGCGTAACACGAGAATGAACCTCATTGGTTCTTGAGGAAGCTCAAACGTGCTGTGTAACACGAGAATGAACCTCATTGGTTCTTGTGAAGCTCAAACGTGATGCGTAACACTAGAATGAACCTCATTGGTTCTTGTTGAAGCTCAAACGTGCTGCGTAACACGAGAATGAACCTCATTGGTTCTTGCTGAAGCTCAAACGTGCTGCGTAACACGAGAATGAACCTCATTGGTTCTTGTGAAGCTCAAACGCGATGCGTAACACGAGAATGAACCTCATTGGTTCTTGCTGAAGCTCAAACGTGCTGCGTAACACGAGAATGAACCTCATTGGTTCTTGAGGAAGCTCAAACGTGCTCCGTAACACGAGAATGAACCTCATTGGTTCTTGCTGCAGCTCAAACGTGCTGCGTAACACGAGAATGAACCTCATTGGTTCTTGCTGCAGCTCAAACGTGCTGCGTAACACGAGAATGAACCTCATTGGTTCTTGCTGAAGCTCAAACGTGCTGCGTAACACGAGAATGAACCTCATTGGTTCTTGCTGAAGCTCAAACGTGCTCCGTAACACGAGAATGAACCTCATTGGTTCTTGCTGAAGCTCAAACGTGCTGCGTAACACGAGAATGAACCTCATTGGTTCTTGCTGAAGCTCAAACGTGCTGCGTAACACGAGAATGAACCTCATTGGTTCTTGTTGAAGCTCAAACGTGCTGCGTAACACGAGAATGAACCTCATTGGTTCTTGCTGAAGCTCAAACGTGCTGCGTAACACGAGAATGAACCTCATTGGTTCTTGAAGAAGCTCAAACGTGCTGCGTAACACGAGAATGAACCTCATTGGTTCTTGTTGAAGCTCAAACGTGCTGCGTAACACGAGAATGAACCTCATTGGTTCTTGTTGAAGCTCAAACGTGCTGCGTAACACGAGAATGAACCTCATTGGTTCTTGCTGAAGCTCAAACGTGCTGCGTAACACGAGAATGAACCTCATTGGTTCTTGCTGAAGCTCAAACGTGCTGCGTAACACGAGAATGAACCTCATTGGTTCTTGCTGAAGCTCAAACGTGCTGCGTAACACGAGAATGAACCTCATTGGTTCTCACACGTCATCATATAAAGCAATCAAGTCTCTTCAGAAAATTTGGACTAAACTGCTCAATTTATCTGGATTCGTTTTATGATCATTTTATGAACTTTTTGAAGCGTAAAAGTAGGAGTTGCGTAGCTGTCAATGGAGGGAAAGAAATCTCTCTCATTTCGATAAAATATCTTAATTTGTTTCGAAGATGAATGAAAGTCTTACAGGTTTGGAATGACATAAGAGTGAATAAATGATGACAGAATTTAAATTTTTGGGTGAACTAACCCTTTAAAACAATGATAAACTATTTGCCAGTCGGGTGAGGAAAAATAAACTTAATTCTTTCTCTGAAAGTCTTGCTATTTTACCACATTGCTTCCCAATACAAATATATAAACATTCTTAAAACAAACATATTGATTAAAATCTTTGCAGTGCTTTGATTCTAACACACCTGTTGTCTCCTCAGATCTGTCCTCGTACCCTCATTACCTGAGGGATCTCTTACACACTCAGGTGTGTCAGGCTCACCTGCGGGGTCGAGGTCTCTGTGAGGCTGAGAGCGGGGTGGGAGCTGACCTTTCACCTCCTGTGGGTTCACCGGGGTCGCCGTCGGAAACGCTCTGCTCCAGCATGTACAGCTTGGACGAGAGACACCCGTTGCTGCGGGACCTCGGCCGCCACGTGGACTCGCCCACCGCCGACCTCACCGCCAAGATTCTCGGTGCTCTTCAGGGAGGGGAGGAGCTACTGTTGGCCCGCCTACACAGGGCGGGGCACAGACGAGGCCACTCCCCCTGTTGCTTGGAAACATATTCCGAGACATTCGCAGACGAAGACACGCCTTGTAAGGACTGTGGAGGCGGAGTCTGCCTTCCGCCTGAATATTCCACACGTAGAAAGGTGTCGGACGTGGCCTCGTCTGGCATCGTCTCGCTCGACGAGGAAGACGTGGACGCGGAGGAAGAAGAGCAAGAGGAACAGTGACGTCTCTCAGCCTGACGTGACGTGCATGTTTATTTTGGACTCCGCCCACTAATTTGCATTTTGCTCCGGGCATCACTTGCTCTCGTGGTTTGAACTTTTAACTCTGTTTTTTCGTTATTGACTTTCAACGCGAGACTGAATTTTGGTTCTCAGGCTCTCAAAAAAAAAAAATGCATCTTGATGAACTAAAAAACAAAAACTTATGAGGTTTCGCAAAAAGGAGGAACATAAGACTGACGTCGACCTAATTATCGCTGCATGTATTGCAAGTGCCGAACTGAACTTAAAATCATAAATGTTTGGATCTGGACGTCCAGTTGTTTAGCACGGTTTGTGGATTTGGCTGTTGTATAATCCTGCTCCTTATGTGACATCAGGCCCCATTGCATTCTGGGTCTTGATCACATGACGCCTGTTCCCTGGTCCCCGGTTGCATCTTTTGGGCATGGCTTGCTGATTACGTCAAACTCACTATCTGATCTGTCACTGTCTCTTATGAAGCGACGCACGAATGCAGAATGTTTATACCGTGACAGAAAGATGTATTTAAAAACATAGAATGCGTAAGAATACTGACGATCAAGTTATGCTTTTATTATTATTATTATTATTATTATTATTAGGTAACACTTTATTTTACAGTATCCTTGTTACACGTGTTACATGTACTTATTATATTAATAACAGTAAATTATGCATGATTACATGCAACTAACCCTAAACCAAACCCTAAACCTATAGTAAGTACATGTCGTTAGTTATTATTAATTAGTACTTAATTTTATACTTAAACTGAAACAAGGACATCTCAAAATAAAGTGTTACCTATTATTATTATTATTATTATTATTTTTATTATTATATGAAATTTGATTCATAGACTTGAATGGAACTTTTTCATGTTTGGTTTTATTTCTAAAAGCATTATTGTCTTAAGACGAACACAATGAATGTTTAGGAGTTGATCCAGTGTTGTGGAATCGATGTGAGTTTCGCGCCGTTTGAAGGACTTATGGAGAGTTGCTCTATTTTTGTACTGTGTGGTTTTTGCGGTGAATTGCCTATTTGGACTAAGTGAGTAACGCTGTGGTTTGTTCACAAGATGCTTGTTGATTGCTTTCTTTCTTTCTTTATTTCTCTCTCTCTTTTTCCGTCTCTGAATTATCACTGTGTGATATTGTCTACATCAGGAAAAAAAAATAATACTAATGTGAAAAAGAAACAAATGGCCCTTTTTCTTTATTTGTCTCTGGAGAGGGAGTTTGTGTGCTGTATAATTTTGTTACTGTCGTACGTCCTTGTTTTGTTCTTTGCGTTCGGTAAATGTCAAGCACTCGCTCTTTTTCTATAAGGGCCACTTTTATTCTCAGACATTCCCTTGTTACCATGGAGATCCATGATTCACAAAGAAATTATGGCTATAGTCAATCAGACAATTCTGACAATCTAATTAGCCCACTAACACACACACACACACACACACACACAAACACACAAAATATCACAGCAAAGACACATGTTTCTTGCACTCCTGCCCTGAGTTGCCCTAAGCAGTTTTTTTTGTTGTTGTTGTTAGTTTGTGTAGAGTGTTTGTATAAGATTTCTCCCATTTACTCATTTTCTCATGTCATAAACTTTTCTTTTTTCTTTCTGTAGAACACAAAAGGCTGTTTAGCTGAATGTTCATGCTGCTCTTTTCCATGCAACAATCACATTACAGTGACCAGGGGCCGTCGAACTCCAATATTTAGTGCATTATATTCAAACAAATACAAGTCATTAATAACTGAACTGCAGCTCTCAAATCTCATTAGTGTTTACATATTCAAATATAGAGCATGTCTGCCGGGTAGGACATCAGTTAACACTCTAAAAATTGTCTGAGCGTAAAACAAAAAGTAAGACTTTATTATGTTTTATCTTAAGAAATATTTATAGTAAACATATTCAGTTCAATGCATCATAAAAGCACATTTTGTTCCCTGGCTAAACTGTGTTGTTAACTAAAACTAGATAAAATCAAAGAAAATATAAATATCAATTGAAGACTTTAAACTCAATTAACTAGCATACTGGTAACACTTTACAATGAGGTCTCCTTTGTTAACATGAGTTAATGCACATGAAGTTACTCTGATCAATATATTTTCATAGGATTTATTAAACTCTGGTAATGTTAGTTAATTAAAATACATTGTCATGTTAGTTCATGGTGCATTAACTTATGTTAACACTCTTTTCCTGAGATTGCCACTGAATTTTCCATTATTTATGACACGCTTCCCCACCATTTACAGGATTTTCTGACAATCTGTTTTTTCACTGTTATATGCTAGGGGGCGCTATTACGCATCTTCTGAAAGACAACAGAATCTCCAGATCAAAACACAGGAAAAGTAGAAGCACAAACAAGTGATAGAAGCATTGCTGACGCACATAAATGGGTGTGTAAAATATTTTTTTATTAAACTTACCCACAATCAAGTGGGTTTACTGGAAGCTAGTTATTATAGTTTATAAAGTTTAAATATGGATATTTTTCTTACAAAAACACATCGCTTCATTTCAGAAGGCCTTTATTAACCCCCTGGAGTCATATGGATTATTTTTATGATGGATGGATGGGCTTTTTTCGACTTCAAAATCTTGCCCCCCATTTCATTTTTGGGTGAGCTAACCCCTAAGATTTACATCTACATCTAAGATAGAGGCTGGAGAAGTGTTGTTGATTGTCAGTTCATGTCAACTAATGTTAACAAACTAAACCTTACTGTAAAGTGTTACTCTTAAATTAAACCTAAATAGAAATACTAAAAAAAGAGAAACTAAAACTCAAACTAAAATTATAATGAAAACTGAAAATATAAAAATAGAAGTGAATTCAAAATATAATTGTATAAGAAATACTAAAATATAGCCAACTGTAATAATGGAAGTTTGAAGGCTGCAGTGGGGGTAATAATGACTTAAATATTAATTAATCATATGAACTACTGTTACGGGACTGAAAGCTTCAGTACTCGTGGAAAAGAGCAGCCTGGACGTTCAGCAAAGTTTCACATTTTGTGTTCCACTGAAGAAAGAAGATCATACGAGTTTGCAACAACATAAGGTGAGAAAATGAGGGAATGATTTCTTTGACTCAAACCCATTCCTGAAAAGATGGGCTAGTGATAATCAAAGATCTGGCCACAGTCCTCTCACACTTAATGGATCTTTTGCAGTGGCTGTAAATGATGTTCAAATCCAAGACTGCACCATCTAAAACTCATTGCATCACTTCCCCCCTACGGCCCAGCCACTTCCTGTCTTATGCCACATAGGGTGTTTCCATAGCAACAGCAGAGGACACAGCTGCTCATTTTGAAGACAAGAATAGTACCAGGCAAGAATGTTGTGCACGTTTGTTTTAATGGTGATATTTACCACATTTTAGTGGCCTGGAATTATTGTAGCTGACAGTTCAGTCTTTGAACAATCAGCAGTTGAGTTTTTATTAACTTACATTAATAAAGATTAATAATTATTATGTTCACATTAATGCATTAATTAATGTTAACTAATGGGACCTTACTGTAAAGTGTTTCCATTATTAATATTTTGAATTCATTTTTATGTTATTTTATATTTTATCAATATATTGATATTGCAAGAAAACATCTAAGGTGTTCAAAATGTTTTTATCACGTTGCTATGCAGTTGCTAAGGGTGGTTAGAACACCATAGAGTGCAACATTCGGGTTCCAGAAGTAACTCCATTTTCTCCATAGAAAAATAGATTTTTAATGATAACTTATAAACCTTTGAAGACAGCTTAATTATGAGCTGCGAGGTTGTGTTTGCTTCTGAAGCCGTCAGCCTGGATTATTTCAACTTATTTTTTTAAATTATTGTGTTGAACAGCAAAATTTGTGGTGAAAAACTACATTACCCATGATGCTGTGCAGAAAATGACACCAATCAGAGTCAAAACAAGCAAAATGCGCCAAAATAGCTTTGCCCGCTCTAAGCGGGACGGCATGGGAGTCGGCACTCTAACAAGGAGGCTAAAGAAACGCAGTCTCTAATGCACCTCTTGAGATCTGGGAAGTGAGGTTTACATGCACAGCTCTTACTGGCCTACATCCGTTACACTCTCCCCCCTGAAGCTTACTCCCATCCGGGTCACGGCACCAACGTAACCCCTCCTGTTTGATCTACCTGCTCTATGGGAGTCAGGCGCTCTAACAAGGCAGCTAAAAGACCGCAGTCTCTAATGTCAGTCACCTCTTGAGATCAGGGAAGTGAGGTTTACATGCACAGCTCTTACTGGCCTACATCCAGTTCGGAGTAGTTTTATATTTCTCCATCTTTTTAACTCGATTATGCTGTTCGCAATGCTTCATGGGAATGTAGTTCTTTCCCTCACTAAAGCCGTTAAATTCACAGTCTTGTATGTTTGTATCAAATACTTTTTTGCTTTCAATCAAAGTTTGTAATGTCGTGATTAGTCTTGTAGCTGATTGGCTTGGTTCAAGGCTTATAACGCTTTAACAAAGACTTTTTTTTAAATCCCTATGGGAGAAATGAATGAAATAAATATCGTCAGAATCAACTCTGTTGAAAAAGTGGACGGCCGCTGTTGCGCTTTATAGCAGCTCCATCACAATGCACTCAAATGTATGACTGTAGTGGTGAGCTTTGTGCTTGTCTTTTATGGGATTTTGTGCCTGGCTTCCAAACTGATGTGATGATCAATATCTCCCTCTCACTGCAGGACTCGGTTATGTAACGCACTGGATGCTCCATTTGCCAACAGGCTCTTACAGTCTGATTATGAATCATCCCTTGGACTCCATTTCAAACACAACAAGTGTCTTGCTGTTTTTCTGTTTCATCCTCCATTTGGTCTTTTTTTCCCTCAGTGTTTCACCTTCAAACTCTTAAATCTCACTGTTTCTCCTTGTGTAGTCTACTGTACGTCCTTTACCCCAACGCCTTTCTCTCTCTCTCGGCAAAGATTAGCTCTTTTTTTAAGGTTAAATTTTATAAAAAGCGTCTTAAATTTCGGCCACACCATGCTCTGATTGGCCGGATGCTTCCTATTGTGACGTCCGTTTACCCGTCCAATCATGTCGATGGGCTCCTGTGGCCACTTTCCCGCGGCCAGAGACGACATTGAGATGTGTGTGAGTTTAAGCGTATATAAATAGACATTGACCTCCTGTCTAAAATCAGCAGTCAGGAAGTCATTATGCAAGAGCGAGCTGTTCTGTGTGTGTGTTCGTTTTGGGGTCGGAGTGTGTTAAACATGCATTTGTCTCTCTGCTGTTACACTCTTAATTAGAGCGGTTCATGGGCCTCCAAAGGTTTCGGTTCTGGAAATGACACTCGCTGGGGACGTGAAGTGTCAGTCAGCGTTTAATTAGACTGTTCATTCCCTTGATAATGAAATGTACGCGTGTGTGTGGGCGCTCAGACATATTACAGGTATAACCTTACGCTTTCTTTTTCTTTTGTATGTCTTTCTTATGAATATCGGACTGCTGCTTATTTTAATATCAAAGTGATTGTTTTTGCATCTTGCTTGGGTTCTAAATAAAATCGATTAAAGTTGCTGTGGATATTTACTGCTTTAAAATAATGTTATAAAACATCACCACTGAACCACTGAAACTGATATATTAAAACATATATTAAACTTTGTAGGTTTAAAGTTTGAAAGTTGAAAAGTATGTTCTATATAGTGTGACCTCCCAGATAGCAATATAGTGTCGGCCCACATATGGTCCGCAAACAATCCACATGTATCAGATGTGGGCCGGATCTGGCCACACTATGTTGCTGCCTGGGCTTCCAGCATCAATTGCGTCGCTTCAGTGGCATTCATAAATCCTTTCCCATGGCCTCATAGGATAGTAAAGTGTTACACTCTTCAGAATCTCGAGGTCACACTTTTCGCCTACTACTTTTTGAATTCGAACATACTACTCTTATGTTTTACTGATTTTCGCATGCTATATGGTCGGTTTATTATAAGCATGAGCTGCAGTTTTATCTTCTTCAAATACTCAAGCTCTTTAAAGCAGGATGCACTCTGATTGGCTGTCAATGTTTTTATTGTTCATTAACAAAAAAAAATCATCCTGAAAGTAATTCCACCTTTATCGTTATAGTTGTGTGGACTTTGCTATTCTTTTATATTTGCTTTACTCGTTACATCAAAAAGTAATCTGATTATTTAATGTATGTTACTTGTAATATTTTACTCGTTACATCAAAAAATAATCTGATTACATAATGCTTGTTTCTTGTAATGCATTACTTTACTTGAGTCGTTAGATCGAAAAAGTAACCTGATTATTTAATGTATGTTACTTAGATTACGTTTTGATGTAACGAGTAAAGTATTACAAGTAACATACATTAAATAATCAGGTTACTTTTTTGATCTAACGACTCAAGTAAAGTAATGCATTACAAGAAACAAGCATTATGTAATCAGAT
This sequence comes from Chanodichthys erythropterus, assembly GCF_024489055.1. Classification (NCBI taxonomy): domain Eukaryota; kingdom Metazoa; phylum Chordata; class Actinopteri; order Cypriniformes; family Xenocyprididae; genus Chanodichthys; species Chanodichthys erythropterus. Next base: position 2,410,621 of record NC_090237.1, read on the forward strand.
TATTTTTTGATGTAACGAGTAAAATATTACGATTATGTAATGCACATTACTTGTAATGCGTCACTGTAGTTGTTACATCAAAAAAGTAATCTGATTATGTAATGCATGTTACTTGTAATGCATTACTTTACTTGAGTCGTTAGATCAAAAAAGTAACCTGATTATTTAATGTGTTAATTGCAATACTTTACTTGTTACATCAAAAAGTAATCTGATTACATAATGCTTGTTTCTTGTAATGCGTAACTGTACTTGTTACATCAAAAAAGTTGTTATTTGTTATGCATTACTTTACTCGAGTCAGATCAAAAAGTAACCTGATTATATAATCTGTTACTTGTAATACTTTACTCATTACATCAAAATGTAATCTGATTATGTGATGCACATTACTTGTAATGCAAAAAAAGTAACCTGGTTATTTTAATGCTTTACTTGTAACATCGAAAAAGTAATCTGATTACGTAATACATGTTACTTATAATGGCTGTCAATGTTTTTATCGTTCATCTGCTGGAAAAAAACGTTCTGAAAGTGATTCCAACAATATCGCGTCTCTGTGCCGTTATCGTTATAATTGTATGGACTTTGCTATTCTTTTAAATTTATTTATCATAGTTATCTTTATTGTGATCAGGCCTTAATAGATAATAGTTCTATCAGATATTAGTTTTATTAACATGCTCAAAGAATGATAAAACATTTTCTTCAGTTCTATTTATTTATTTAGCTCTAACGTGACACTGACTGGATTGTAGTTGATTAAAAAAAAAAAGTAACTTATCCCTTTCACAAGGGGGGAATAATGTTGGCCACTTTTTACTTGTACCACAAGACATTTGACATTATCAGGACCCACAAATATTCCCCCACTGCATTACTATACATTATATTCAACATTATGTATAGTAGTTTAATGTAGTACTGACTCTAAAACTCTGTAAACTTGATTTTTTTTTCACACATTAATTTTCAGTTATACACAATACAGATTGTCACTTTCCACGATACATGTTGTTGCATTTTTGTATTGTGATATATTGATACACACCCCTACCTTTCATGTAAAGAGGTTACTACAGAGGACAGCTATTCAAAAAGCCATTATTTGCATATGCATGGGTTTTGAATGCACAGTTGCACATCACCCTCTACAGTGGACACTAGTACATCATCCTATACATTGCCACCAAGTGACAATACGTTGTATGTGGAATTGTTTTTCCTCCAAACCAAGATGGGAACAGACAGTTAGACATGGCAAATTATTCTGGAATATCTAATTTTCTATCCTAGGAAACTCTTGCAGGTAATTGTAACATCAAGTAACATCTAAGGTGTCACATAATTGTTACATTTTCCAAGTATTAATTTTAGATTGGGAGGAAATTCTGATCAAATATCTAAATTGGACATCATGCATCACTAACTATATTTCAGATACAATTAATACTATTACTGTGACTGTTGTTCTTGAAAATACTTCATCTGCAGTCACTTTTTTGCTTACTAAATGTATTAAATAAATGCATTTGTGTAATGCGTTACTTCACTCATAACATCAGAAAGTAATCTGATTACATAATGCATGTTTCTTGCATTGCGTTACTTGTTACATGAAAAAATAATACGATTACGTAATGCATGTTACTTGTGATGCGTTACTTTACTAGTAACATCAAAAAAGCAATCTGATTACGTAATGCTTGTTACATGTAATGTGTTACTTTACTGGTTACATCAAAAAAGTAACCTGATTATGTAATGTTATTAATTTTTTACTTGTAATGTGTAACTCCCAACACTGCTCATTTCAGATGAGATTGAAAACACCTGATCGCTAGTTTTTCCACAGACTGAAAACATCAATAGATCAATGTAGATTTCAGTCTGAGGTTTTCATAGAGAGAAGAGCTATGGTAGAAATCTGTTCATTTTGAACATAATCAGAAATATCAGCCAATACGGGTAAATCGATGTACTCTGTTAGACTGGATGGAGTGTGAGCGTTTTCTACATAGTCTGAGTTGAGTTTCCACAGAGTCGTATCTCCACCAGGGGCGCGTTTCCCGAAGCGAACTATGGTCGCAAGTTCGGTCGTTACCAATAGAGTTCAATGGGACTTACGACCATGGTTCACCAACGATGCTTTCGGGAAACTCACCCCGGATCTTTGATGGAATCACATCCTCATGTTCTGATATCAGACACGCAATGTTCAACTTGTATGAAGTTCTTCTCCTGTTAGTCGAACAGGGACAAACTCAATTGCGTTTGCAATAATTAAAACTGTATTATATATTTTTTGTATATATTTTATAGTTTTCACATGATTTTTAATAATTTTATTCATCGGTTTGTTAATTATACACAGTATTACTGTATAATGTTTAAACAACAACAAAAAAAAGTCTTGTTTTTCATGCCGTAACAACAATAAATACAATAACAATAAATCTTGATTGATGTTGTCATAATTAAACACAAGCATCTATTTATTCATTTATTGGTCTTGACACTGATTAGGTTTACTTGTAATTGATAAACAGACACTTAAGTTACACATTTATAAATGTTATTTATATATTTATTGTTCCTACTTGACCCTGACTGGGTTTACATGTAATTGATAAATACACTTTTAGTGTTTAGAAGTTACAAATTATTTGATTAATATTTATTTAATTATTTATTAAATTTTAGTATTAGTTTTTCGATCAGTGGGATTCTGCGGGTCTTTCTGATAACACTGTCTCCCGCTCATTTGGAGAAGTTTTCCATGTCTTATCTCGTTGACCGTTATTCCAGGAGTGGATTCCAGAGCCAAGGCCTTTTATGGAGTGGTAAGGGTGTCCAGCTGACCCATAATGCACTGCATCTGCTCTCTAAATGAGACCCGCTCACAGCAGAGACGGTCTTCTCTCCTCTGCCCGTGAGCCCATGGCTTCTCTGAGCACTTCTTCAGCCTCGTCGTTCCAGCGCTCGTCACGGTACAGCACGAGCACCGTCAGGTCCTTCAACACCGACTCCCTCCACCCCAGACTTCACAGTCAGTTTGGAGAAGAAACATCCATCAGCTCCATCACAAACGGGTTCGAACCCGAGTCCTTCAGCTGTTGCCATGGTGATGCACAGGATGAGTCATCCTGGGGTGAATCCTTTGGAGGGTATCAAGGTAATCAACTGTTTAATAAGTTACCACAGAGATCAAGAGTCTTTTATGGGTTACCAAGGTAAACAAGTGTTTTATAGGTTACCAAGGTGACCGAGAGTCTTTTGGAGGTTACCGTGGGGACCAACAGTACCAGAACACCCAAGGAGGAAACCAGGACAACTGGATCCTCGGAGATGACATACAGTGTAAGTGAGGAGAACCCATTTTTAATGCATAATGTAAAGTCCACCTGGCAATAGAAAAGCATTGGAATTAAAGAGCATGCAGGTACTGTAAACTGATCTCAGTTCATTTATTCTCTGAGAATCGTTTCTGAGTTTATTTCATTATGAGACTTGAGCCCTTGGAAACAACTGAGATATTAAAAAGTTTTGATTTGTTTCATTTCAATGTTCTTTCCAATGAGTTTGGAGTAGAGTGAGTAACAAAACACACTAGAGAGCATTAACCAGCACTCAGAGCCCGAACTAACCAGAAAAACACTGACGTACAGCTGCTGTGAGACCTCAGAAATGAGAAATCAAAATTATATTGTGCACTGCAAGAAAAGAAAAAAAAAAAAAAAAAAAACTGAAGAAAAACGGGAAAAGGTACAGGTAATTTTCTGCCAGGACATAATCTATGAAGTTTACAGATATTTCCTTTAACCATAAAACACAATACAATTCATAATCCACAATATGGGTAAAACACCTGTGAACACTTAAAAAACTTTTGTTAACTCCTTATGTACTTGAAAAGTATCATTTTCTAAATAAAAACTGTTCTTGCAAACAGTATTAAGTAAAAGTCCACTTAAGTGCACTTAAAGTGAGTGCACTTTTGTTGACTGTTAGCATGTTCAAGTGCACTTAAAGCTAGTACACTTTCACAACTTTTTCTTAACATACTTAAGTGCACTTACAGCAAGTACACTTAACACACTTAAGTGTACTTAAACCGAACACACTTTCATGATTGTTTCTTAGCACACTTAAGTGTACTTAAAGCAACTACACTTAATAACTGTTTATCACACTTAAGTGGACTTAAAGTGAGTACACTTTCATGATTGTTTCTTGGCACACTTAAGTGCACTTAAAGTGAGTACACTATTGGTGACTGTTTCTTAGCACACTTAAGTGCACTTAAAGTGAGCACACTTTCTTAGCACACTTAAGTGCACTTCAAATGAGCACATTCTCTTTTAAAAAGTGCTCTTTGTAATGTCAATTTAAGTTTTATTTTGAAGTACATTTTAAATCATTACATTTTAATAATCTTTTGTTGTGCATTAAAGAAATACACTTATTTTGATCTTGACTAACATATAAAGCACATGTGAAGTACTCTATTACAAATATACAGTACTTAAAAACATGACATCACAACCAAAATCAATATGCAAAATTTCTTCATATTAACACCAACATATTTTGTGGACTTTTGTGGGTTTTAAAACCACTGGATCGACCAATCAGCATCCACAACCACAACTATCTGTTTTATAGCCTGTTGAGTAAAGCTACACATTTGTATAATTTCCTAAGAGACTTCATTTAATGAGCCTCTGCATGTAGGCTACAGCGCATATTTATTTCTCACCAGTGTCTCTATTTCAGCTGGCGGCTCTGGCGTGGGCGTGGTCCGGGCGATGGGGAACAGCTACTTCCTGTCAGCAGACGTCAGCGGGTTCGAGCCTCATGAAGTGGTTGTGGTGGCGTATAATCAGAGTGTGGTTATTCATGCGGAGAAGGTGTGTGTAATATACAGCCCTTGTGTTAAAGAAGCGTGCTTAATGTGTACTTGTAGTGTACTTCAAATCTTAAAAGTATATTTTTATAGAACTGTAATTGCAGATAACATAATCTTTATGAAATAAAATGCCACTTAAGAGCACTTAAAGAGAGTATACTTTCATGACTGTTTCACTTAAATACACTTTTAAAAACTTAACTTTGTAATAATCTCAAGTTAAAAGTCTTTTAAAGTTATCAGTTTATAGAAGTTAACTTTTGTCATGTAAAAGTACACTTATTTTGATGTGTTACATACTAAAGCACATGTAAAGTACTTGATTGTAATTGTAACTGTAGTTCTGTATTAAATTGAAAGTTAATATATTTTAAATGTACTAAATTGCAACTTTATTACAATTTTTGTGATTACAAATTTATTTAAAAATTGACTTAAGCTTTTATGTAATTTCTATTGAAACTTTTATTTTAGTTGAACATAAATGCTTGTCAGTTCATTCAGCTGTAGTCTACACATTGACCATACTGTATTTCAAAGACAGCAGAATTATGAAATTAAAGAAGTCCTACTTAAGTGGGTCCGAGGCTTTTGCATTTAATATTAATTTAATCATTTTCTTTTAATTACAAATAACATTAATATCAAATAACAACTTGTTCTTTTCATCAAAGAATCCTGAAAAATAAAATCCATCACAGTTTTCACAAAATATGAACTGTTTTCAACATTGATAATAATCAGAAATGTTTCTTGAGCATCAAATCAGCATATCAGAATGATTTCTGAAGGATCATGTGACACTGAAGACTGGAGTAATGATGCTGAAAATTCAGATCTGATCACAGGAATAAATTACACTTTAACAGATATTCACATAGAAAACAGCTGATTTAAATTGTAATAATATTTCAGAATTTTTACTGTATTTCTGATCAGATAAATGCACACTTGGAGAGCAGAAGAGACTCTTTCAAAAACTTTTAAAAATCCCAAACATTTGAACCAGACTGTCTTTTCCATCCCTGGTTTCAGATGGGAGCAGATGGGAGTGTTGCAGGCAAGTTTACCCATAAGTCTGTGCTGCCAGCAGACATGGACCCTCTGTCTGTGAGCAGTAAGCTGACCGCAGAGAGGTTGTTGATCATCAGCATCGGCCGGATCCGTGACCCCTGTCTTCAGCTTTGAGCTTTGACCTCTGACCTTCTGTGATCTCAGACTGAGAGATGTTCCTCCTCTCTGAAGTGTCGTTCTACAGACTCAAAGTCCCCCAGAGTCAAAACACGAGGTCAGGGAGGATGTGTGCTAAATCTCAGTTTAGTACGATTTATTAAGTTAATCACTCTTAGAAGACCGTCAGGTGCTTCATATACATCATGGGATCATTTTATGTATTGTTTTAATTTTGGTATTTTAATTACATTTTATGAATTAAACAGCTCGTAAACATACTTTAATGGGTTACTTCAATTTTTTTAGTGATAAACATGAAAGTATTATGCAATCATTTATATAGAACCTGTTTGGTATAAGGAGTTCTTTAGAATAGAGTCAAGAACCCTAGAGTTCTATTTAGAACCTTTTTTCTAAGAGTGACACTCTTGATTTCTACTGTTTACACAAGGAATATTTCTAACAGTGTTTTTAGTAAGCAGTGAGAAATAAAGATGATCACAAACAGAAGATGATGTTCATCTGAGGACAACATAAACACTGTAGTTATTTGTGACTCTACTGTATATTCACATATCACTTGCATATTTCATGAAAAGGCTTTAGTTGACGCCAAAAAACATTTGGTTTTCACATAATGAACCTGAACTTGAATTTACAAACTCTTCCATGAGTGGATGAAACCACTAATTTGATCTTTCTTGAGAGTTTCTTCTCTGATGTTTTCACAGTTTTGTGTGACAGTAAGTTATAAAATACATCTAAACCTTGAGATACATGCACTGGAAAAAAATATTAAGATTATTGGAGTATGTTTTACAAGAAAACCCCATTTTGTTTTATTCTATTTTAATCTAATTTCATGTTTAATTCCATGTGTTACTTGCTGTTTCTTTGTCATTATGTGTGAAATTTACTAACAATTTCTGAGTAAAGATTGTAGAAAAGTATCAGGAAATTTTAATTCTGAAGTGAACTAATCCTTTAATCCTTGTTTTCTGAAAAATTCAAGTCATTTTGCTTCTCCATTAAATGTATCGTGATTTAAGAATGTTTAGATATTTGAAACAAGACAAAAATACTAAATCATTTTTTTGCAGTGTAACTTTAAGGGTTAAAGCTAGAGGGTTAATGACAGAGTCTCTCACACATTGCTAATCACTAAAGACGACATTTCTAATGATATTGAGATTTGTTGCTCATTTATGACAGATGGGATATTCCTCTGAGTGAACAAGCGTCCCGCACCTGAAACTCACTCGGGGGCTTCATAACCTACTTAACAGAGCGACAGCCAATCACACGATCGAAGAACAACACAACCAATCGGAACGCAGACGCACAAAACTACGAGAGAAAACAGCTCTGAGAGCCAGAGCACATGCTGTTTATCTGGAAACACACAAGACAGAGTGGAAAATGTGTCAAATTCACAGCAGTCTGAATGTTCTCATGTTAAAATCTCTTTATTTATCCCTGATGTACAAAAACTTTTTGTTCTATTGCAGAGCTTGATTTCTCTCTCTCGGAAAACAGCAGGAGTTTTGCTGTTGTAGTTATTTCAACGCTTGCTAAAAATTCAAGAAACTCTGAGAACGGGCCGGATCTGAAGAGTTACACTGTAAACTGAATGTGAATGTTAATATTTCTTACAAGTTTTTGAACTAACACTGTTTTTTTTTTGTGGCAATGGAATGTTTTTGGCCCTCGCAGAGTTTCTAGAGCTCTACACTGCGAAAAATGATTGGCTTGGTTTGTATTTTTGTCCCGTTCTTAAATCAAGATACATTTACTGAAGAAGCAAAATGATTTGAGATATTAAGTCTTGCTTATTAAAAAAATGGATCAAAATGAAATGAGTTTGTGCTTAAAACAAGGAAAATATCTGCCAACGGGCTCAGAACAATAACCTTGTTTTCCTTTTGAAGTTTATTTTTTATTTTTTTTCTCAGCACAAACTCTTTTTTTCAGTAAACAAGACTTAATATCTGAAGTCATTGTGCTTCTCCAGTAAATGATCTTGATTTAAGAATGTTTAGATGTTTGTACTGTAAACAAGACAAAAATACTGAGCAAGAACAACATTTTTCGCAGTGTAAAAACATCAGCAGACATTAGGAAACTATCAGACACACAGCTCAGCTCTTTTCTTTATAAAAATATGGTTATCTCCCCACAAAGTCATTAATTCTGGTTACTAATGAAAAAAAAAGGGAAAAAAATGTTATTGCACAAATACATTATCTTCCAATTACTGAAAATAATGACAATAATATCAAAAATAAAATCACTTGATCTACTTTGATGATCACATGTAAGATTGTTAATAAATATGATTCTCAGAACAACATATTCTAACACATGAAATGAAATGGACCACCACAACATGAAATAAAAACACAAGAGATCATGATTTGCTCTTTTGGTCCAGAAAAACAAGCCACTTACGGACATAAAGGAGTGTTTCTGACAGTACTAGATAAAAGTCATTTCAGAGATGATACTGGCACCATTTTGTAGACTCCATAAGTCCATCAACACAAAACAATCCCACGTTTCCACAGAGTTCTGTCCAACCAGTACATATTGTTGGAAAGAGTCTGAATTTTGCATCTTTATATCACACAACAGGAGCAGGAGGCAAAATGACAAAATAAAAGAACAAATAAATGGCAAAAAGAAGAAAATATTTAAGTTAACATGATATTATAAATATATTAAAATCTGTAAATCTACATGAATCAACACAAAAATAAGCCTCTCCTCCAGCGGCGAACAGATTAAAGCTTATTGGTCAGTTAAGAATCAGAATTAAATAAATTCAATTCAACGATCAGCTAACGAAATGTCATGAAACACTTAGAAATCACAACAAACATTTACAACAGTGAATAAAACTCTCTCAGATTCACTTCTTGTTCTATTCGGCTGTTGTTCGTAGAAACGCATGAATACATTTGCAGGTGAATCTGACAAAACCTGTCAAGAGCACGACTGTGTCTCATTAAAAGAGAAATATGAAATTATGCTAAAACTTTATGCATTATAAAAGGTATTTAGAATGTATGTTACAATGCATTATATCTTTTCATGAATCATTGTGATCAAAATTAAAATGCTTTATAATATTAGCAGATCCCATGTTACATCTGAAACGTTTGTTTTAATGCATTTTACTTTCTAAAGGTGCGTTCAATTAATGAATAAGCATTATAATGTTTTATACCCATGGTTACAATTATTCATGACATCATACAATGCATTATAAGGCATAAATAATGCATTCAAAATACTTTTATAATGCATTATATATAAAGGCTTTAAGTATATAATATTTAGCATGAATAAAATGTATCCTACTTTAAGGACCATTAAGATTTTTTTGCATTAAAAATAATTATACACCAAATTATTTGTATTTTTTTAATGCAGTTTTTGGTATTTTTTATTATTCTCATCTAAATTCTCATTACAGAAATTTGTATTTGTTATTTTTGATGCACTTTGTTACTTTTTTAAATTATGACTATTTTAACTTAAATTCTCATTACAAAAAGTGTGTAATTATTATTTTTTGATGTACTTTAATGTTTTTGCATCTTTTATTATTATCAGTGATGATTTTCATTTAAATTCTCATTAGAAAAAACAAAAAACAACGACAAAAAAGAAAGTACATTAAAAAAAAATTACGACTATAGTGCATAAATACTTATGTCTTGGTAATGAGAATATTTATGAAAATCATCATTGAGAATTACAAAAAACTCAAACATATCCAAACATATTGTAATACAAATTTAGAGGAAAAACATGAAATTTCTAAACCTCACAACACTAAAAAAATCTTAATGGTCAATTGCTGAAAACATTGATTTTTGTTGTTAAACATGAGCTGATCTTGAGAGGTTTTGTGAAATTCACCATCAGTCATCAGAGATTTTTTAAAAACAAAGTTTCTGCCAGAGAGAAAGATTGAGACGGAGAGAGATTTGACAGTCTGACGTGTGGAAGATATGACATGGTTTCTCATAAACAGATAAAATAGTGTTCTCATCTATCGCAACACGAATCACATGGGTTCCTGTGGCTTTAAGTGCTAAACCGTTTATGTTCTCCTGGATCAATGGAAAACAGTGGGAAAAATTAGTGGTTATTACAAAGCAAATATTGTTAAGTTCTCACACAATGAAAACTCTCACCGTTAGTTTGTATGAGTAATAATATTGTCAGTTCAAATGTTATGGTTGAGTTCTGACTGTGACTGATTTCATAGTGCAAACATGCTAAAGAGAAACGGTGCCAAATCCATCAGAAAGGCACGTTAGTGTCATTTTCAACACAGAAACCCATAAAAAGTGCGCATTCTTACATAAGAGTATCAAAGCGCAATGAGTCGGTTCTGCTGCGTTGGCGAGATTTGCTGCTTGTGACCAGATAACATACAAACACTTTGGCTTGAAACAGAAACTAAATCTCCTTTTGAGGAGGAACAGAGGCCACCAGCAAAAGAGAGTTTTCAAAAAGTGAAAAGAAATCACTCCCACTCCGTCTCGTTCTCTCCATCACTCTTTCTCTCTGCCCCCTCCTGCGCTCCGCCTACACCGCTCACATCCGCTCTTTATTTAGAGGAGCATTTAATGCCCACAGACATGAAAGACGACAGATGAAGCGTCCAAACTGATCTTGTGTATCACATCTTTTTGTAACACTTTACAATAAGCTTTCATTTGCTAACATTAGTTAGAACTCACATTAACAAATGTTAATAAATGCTGTGAAAATACACTGCTGTTGTTAACAACAGAAACCTTACTGTAAAGTGTTATCACATTTTTAAAAAAGTGACTGAAAGGTAACATCTGTCTCACAAACACGCATATAAACACACACTGTACAGGCACACACACAAGTCTATTTGGTCCCCAATTCTCCAAATCTAGTGTAGGAAGTAAAGACAGGAAGACCTGAAAGCGAGCGGAGAATCCGGCCAATAAAAAGACTGTTTTGGATGCTCATCTATAAATAGTTTCCGTGCGGTCACTGGGACTTGTCGTCGGAGTCAGAGGTGTTTGGTTGATGTTCTCTGGGCAGCGTGAGGCTGGTGTGACGGTCCCACAGTTTGTGGAGTTCGGTGGCTTCGCTTTCACTGCTCGTGCCGCTCGTCCCGCTGTCTCTGAAGCTGGCCAGAGGGGGGCGCACTTTCACGCCCTTCACCGTCATGGAGCCCTCGATGGCTTTACGCAGCTACAACACAAACGAGAGCTGGTTACCAACTGTTCAGAAGTGCCATACATTTATTCAGCAGTGTTATTTTACTATTATATATACACTTGCGGAGCACTGCGCATGACATGTGGACAAAAATACGTACACTGTGGCCACAAATGAACGATTCTTTCCATGACTTATCAATACATCAGCATGTTTTACAAATTCGTTCCATCGTTTTAATAAATCGTATGCATGATACAATTCCTTCCTTCGCTTTACGAAATCGTGCACACAATATCATTCGTTCCCTAGTTTTACTAAATCATTCTCACGATATAATAATTTTTCGTCCTTTTACTAAATTGTGCGCACTATATAATAATTTGTTCTCTTGTTTTACTAAATTGTGCACACTATATAAGAATTCATTCACTGTTTTTTACTAAATTGTGCGCACAATATAACAATTTGTTCTCGTTTTACTAAATCGTTCTCGAAATATAATAATTTGTTCCCTTGCTTTACTAAATTGCGTGCACTATATAATAATAATTCATTCACGTTTTTACTAAATTGTGCGCACAATAACAATTCGTTCTCGTTTTACTAAATTGTTCTCGCGATATAATTTGTTCCCTCATTTTACTAAATTGTTCTCACAATATAATAATTTGTTCCCTCATTTTACTAAATTGTTCTCGCGATATAATAATTTGTTCCCTTGCTTTACTAAATTGTCCTCGCGATATAATAATTTCTTCCCTTGCTTTACTAAATTGTTCTCGCGATATAATAATTTGTTCCCTTGCTTTACTAAATTGCGTGCACGTTATAATAATTCATTCACGTTTTTACTAAATTGTGCGCACAATAACAATTCGTTCTCGTTTTACTAAATTGTTCTCGCGATATAATAATTTGTTCCCTCATTTTACTAAATTGTTCTCACGATATAATAATTTGTTCCCTCATTTTACTAAATTGTTCTCGCGATATAATAATTTGTTCCCTCATTTTACTAAATTGTTCTCGCGATATAATAATTTGTTCCCTCATTTTACTAAATTGTTCTCGCGATATAATAATTTGTTCTCGTTTTACTAAATTGTCCTCGCAATATAATAATTAGTTCCCTCATTTTACTAAATTGTGCGCACTATATAATAATCTGTTGTCTTGTTTTACTAAATTGTGCGCACTATATAATAATCTGTTGTCTTGTTTTACTAAATTGTTCTCGCGATATAATAATTTGTTCCCTCATTTTACTAAATTGTTCTTGCGATATAATAATTTGTTCCCTCGTTTTACTAAATTGTTCTCGCGATATAATAATTAGTTCCCTCGTTTTACTAAATTGTGCGCACTATATAATAATCTGTTCTCTTGTTTTACTAAATTGTTCTCGCGATATAATAATTTGTTCCCTCATTTTACTAAATTGTTCTCGCGATATAATAATTTGTTCTCGTTTTACTAAATTGTCCTCGCAATATAATAATTAGTTCCCTCGTTTTACTAAATTGTGCGCACTATATAATAATCTGTTCTCTTGTTTTTACTAAATTGTTCTCGCGATATAATAATTTGTTCCCTCATTTTACTAAATTGTTCTTGCGATATAATAATTTGTTCCCTCGTTTTACTAAATTGTTCTCGCGATATAATAATTAGTTCCCTCGTTTTACTAAATTGTGCGCACTATATAATAATCTGTTCTCTTGTTTTACTAAATTGTTCTCGCGATATAATAATTTGTTCCCTCATTTTACTAAATTGTTCTTGCGATATAATAATTTGTTCCCTCGTTTTACTAAATTGTTCTCGCGATATAATAATTTGTTCCCTTGCTTTACTAAATTGCGTGCACGTTATAATAATTCATTCACGTTTTTACTAAATTGTGCGCACAATAACAATTCGTTCTCGTTTTACTAAATTGTTCTCGTGATATAATAATTTGTTCCCTCATTTTACTAAATTGTTCTCACGATATAATAATTTGTTCCCTCATTTTACTAAATTGTTCTCGCGATATAATAATTTGTTCCCTCATTTTACTAAATTGTTCTCGCGATATAATAATTTGTTCCCTCATTTTACTAAATTGTCCTCGCAATATAATAATTAGTTCCCTCGTTTTACTAAATTGTGCACACTATATAATAATCTGTTCTCTTGTTTCACCAAATTGTTCTCGCGATATAATAATTTGTTCCCTCATTTTACTAAATTGTTCTTGCGATATAATAATTTGTTCCCTCGTTTTACTAAATTGTTCTCGCGATATAATAATTTGTTCCCTCATTTTACTAAATTGTTCTTGCGATATAATAATTTGTTCCCTCGTTTTACTAAATTGTTCTCGCGATATAATAATTAGTTCCCTCGTTTTACTAAATTGTTCTTGCGATATAATAATTTGTTCCCTCGTTTTACTAAATTGTTCTCGCGATATAATAATTAGTTCCCTCGTTTTACTAAATTGTGCGCACTATATAATAATCTGTTCTCTTGTTTTACTAAATTGTTCTCGCGATATAATAATTTGTTCCCTCATTTTACTAAATTGTTCTTGCGATATAATAATTTGTTCTCGTTTTACTAAATTGTCCTCGCAATATAATAATTAGTTCCCTCGTTTTACTAAATTGTGCGCACTATATAATAATCTGTTCTCTTGTTTCACCAAATTGTTCTCGCGATATAATAATTTGTTCCCTCATTTTACTAAATTGTTCTTGCGATATAATAATTTGTTCCCTCGTTTTACTAAATTGTTCTCGCGATATAATAATTAGTTCCCTCGTTTTACTAAATTGTGCGCACTATATAATAATCTGTTCTCTTGTTTTACTAAATTGTTCTCGCGATATAATAATTTGTTCCCTCATTTTACTAAATTGTTCTTGCGATATAATAATTTGTTCCCTCGTTTTACTAAATTGTTCTCGCGATATAATAATTTGTTCCCTTGCTTTACTAAATTGCGTGCACGTTATAATAATTCATTCACGTTTTTACTAAATTGTGCGCACAATAACAATTCGTTCTCGTTTTACTAAATTGTTCTCGTGATATAATAATTTGTTCCCTCATTTTACTAAATTGTTCTCACGATATAATAATTTGTTCCCTCATTTTACTAAATTGTTCTCGCGATATAATAATTTGTTCCCTCATTTTACTAAATTGTTCTCGCGATATAATAATTTGTTCCCTCATTTTACTAAATTGTCCTCGCAATATAATAATTAGTTCCCTCGTTTTACTAAATTGTGCACACTATATAATAATCTGTTCTCTTGTTTCACCAAATTGTTCTCGCGATATAATAATTTGTTCCCTCATTTTACTAAATTGTTCTCACGATATAATAATTTGTTCCCTCGTTTTACTAAATTGTTCTCGCGATATAATAATTTGTTCCCTCATTTTACTAAATTGTTCTTGCGATATAATAATTTGTTCCCTCATTTTACTAAATTGTTCTTGCGATATAATAATTTGTTCCCTCGTTTTACTAAATTGTTCTCGCGATATAATAATTTGTTCCCTCGTTTTACTAAATTGTTCTCGCGATATAATAATTAGTTCCCTCGTTTTACTAAATTGTGCGCACTATATAATAATCTGTTCTCTTGTTTTACTAAATTGTTCTCGCGATATAATAATTTGTTCCCTCATTTTACTAAATTGTTCTTGCGATATAATAATTTGTTCCCTCGTTTTACTAAATTGTTCTCGCGATATAATAATTTGTTCCCTTGTTTTACCAAATCGTGGTCACAATATAACAATTCAAAAAATAAAAATAAAATCTGAAAAATAAAATGTATCACAGTTTCCACAAAAATATGAAAGAGCACAACTGTTTTCAACATTAATAATCATAAATGTTTCTTGAGCAGCAAATCATCACATTAGAATGATTTCTGGAGGATCATGTGACACTGAAGACTGGAGTAATGATGCTGAAAATTCAGCTTTGATCACAGGAATAAATTATATTTTACTGTATTCACATAGAAAACAGTTATTTTAAATTGCCATATTTTCACAATATTACTGTTTTTATTGTATTTTTGATCAAATAAATGCAACCTTTTATAAAAGAGATATATTTTCAGCTCAAACTCTCATGGTGTTTTTGTGTGACTGCTGAACTCTCACCTCTCTCAGCGAAACAACTCCAATAAGCCGCCCGATACTGGTGACGTAAGCGTGATCCAGACCCAACAGAGAGAAGATGGTGTGAGTCTGTCAGAGGCAAAGAGGTTCATTATGAAACATGATTTTTTTTTTTTTAATTTCTGTCTTTTAAAATAAATGAGTTTAATATCCTCTAAACCACAGGGATGCAACCCAAACACCTTTAGCTCTCAGAATTAAAGGCACATTTTTACTGTAGGAATCATTCACTATACCTGTAGCACCAGTACAAGCCACAATAAAACGCATCAAAAATATGCTTGTCTCGAATTAAGCAGAAAGAAAAATCAATCTCAAATATCACTAAGGAGATTGAACTTGCATTTCTGTAGAGAAATCAATATGCTATTAACAATATTAAATTATGAAATTATATTGTGCATTTTATACAGTATATAATCATAACAGGAAGTTAAATGGTTGATATTTCAGTTATGTTATCTGAAATGCATCACTTATTTATACTAAAAGCTTAAAAGTAAATCTGCATAGGACAAGAATTAATGATTACTACTCGGCTTGGTTCATGAATGAAGATATTAAAAATAATTCTTCTTTCCTGCATTTCACCACTGCTCTGGCTTGTTTCCTAATCTTGCTTTCTAATAAACCTGGCATCATATACTATGAATATCACTGGCACTGTAATAAACAGATTGCTGTGTTCCTCATTCGTAAGCTGCTTCAGATAAAAGAACGTGAATAAATGTAAATGAATATAAATTAGGTCATGTGACTGGACAGTATAGGAAGTATGTTACCTGGCAAACAAAATCAGCACCAAAAATAAATAAATAAACATAAATAAATAAAATTTTTGTTAACATATTTTGCAGCGCATAGCTAACTTGCATGTGAAATTAAGAACAAATTTCTGGCAACTGCAGCACATTTGCCACAAGGAACAAAACGTGAACAAGCAATAAATAAATAAATAAATAAAAGTTTACATGTACATAAATGCTAGTGTTTTCATGAAAAATGTTTTTGGTGCATAACATTGCAAGTGGAAAACATTACATTTATTGGAAAATGTACATTGATGATAAAATTCTGACCACAAATTTAATAAGTTTTCCACTTGAAATGTTCCCCAAAGTCTCATGCACCATGGACGCAAAATATGGAAAAAATTATTACATTTACTGGAAAACTAAATTAAATTGTGACCACAAAATTAAGTTTTTAAATGCAGTAAGTTTTCCACTTTGTTACCAAAAAAAAAAGTGTCGGGCACCATGCACACAAAACATGTTAACTCAAATATGAAGTGGCAAAATGCACAAAAAAAAAAACATGTCAATTCACTGGACAACTTACTACACTTAAAACAAAATTCTAACCAAAAATGTAGTAGTTTTTCCACTTGAAATGTTACCCAAAATATGAAGCACTGTGCACACAAAACGTGTAAACTCAAATATGAAGCAACAAAACGCACATAAAACATGTGAATTCACAGGAAAACTCACTAAACTTAAAACTTAATTCTGATCACACATTTCAAGTTTTCCACTAAGTAAGTTTAGTAAGTTTTCCACTTGAATTGTTACCCAAGTGTCATGCACCACGCACACAAAACGTGTAAATTCAAATATGAAGCGACACATTGCACACAAAACAGGTAAATGAGTAAATGAGTAAATGAGAGAAATAAAGGAGAGTGTGCATACAAGTATGGAAATGTGTAGGTGTATATGAGAATGAATGGACCACATTAAGTACATTCACCGCTGCCGGCAGGAGAGAATGATGCATGTGTGTGTGTGTGTGTGTGTGTGTGTGTACCACTGCAGAGTGAGTCTTAATAAACACTTCTCTGCTCTTGCCACAAGTGAGTTTGCAAAAGCAGAAGATAAATCCAGTGTCAGCATGTGTGTGTGTGTGTGTGTGTGTGCTGCACAAAACCCTTTATTAAAAATGTCAGCTCATATTCATATAGATGCTGAATGCGTGCGCACACACACACACACACACACACACACACACACACACTAGAGTGTGCAGCGTTTCGCTTTAACACCCATTCTGACCTTGTGCAGTGAAGTGCGTTCCACCAGCTGGAAGGGGGCGGGGTCAATCTTGCAGTTGTTGAAGTTCACCTGCTCGTCAAGCTGTTGCTCCTCCCACTCCTCAATCTGCATTCAGAAACATTTGCTTGTACTTACTTTTTTTTTGTATTCTTTAAGGTCATACAATAAGTAATTCATTAAGGTTTACAATAAGTAAATTTGTTAATGTATTAACTATAATGAACTAACAATGAGTGATATATTTTACAGCATTTATTAACCGTTGTGTAAATGAATAAATAATAAAAAACGTAATTAACTTATTACGTAATTAACATTAGTTAGTTAATAAATGTTCATCTTCATGTTAGTTCAACTAATGTTAACACAACCTTTGATGTTAAAATGTATTAGTAAATGCTGAGATTAACATTAAGATTAATAAACGCTGTAGAAGTATTGATTGTTAGTTTATGTTAACTAATGTTAACAAATAAAACCATATATTACAGTGTTACTATATTTTTTTGTCATTATATTTTTTCTTAATTTATTTAATGTTGCTTTGCACTATTTTCATTTTTCTCATTATTTACATTGAAAATTTAGCAAAAATTATTAAATAGACAATATAAAGTACATTCATTTTTTAATATATATATATATATATTCTCATTAAATTAAAAAAAAAGTAACACTACTTAACAGTTAACTAGTTGTATTTATTATTTTTTTATATTCAGCTGGATTTAAAAGGTAATGCAAAAATCTACTATGACAACTTGCACTTGTGAAAAAATGTGAAAAAGTTCATAAAACAACAGGTATCATAATTATCATAAACTTATTATGAAAGCTGCTCTGCATCTACAGATTTTGTAAGTTAACATGCACTTATTTCAGATCTGCACCATCCCTTCCAATCCGATTCAGACTGAGCAGAATCGGATCGACTGAGCTGTTTGCATGAAGGCTTTTCAATCAGACTGAGCCATCAAACCAGTTACTAATGGATCATTTGAGTGCATGTAAATGTATCTATAGGATTTCACGAATAGGTCTGCATGTTAAAATGTCCTCACCTCTCCAAGAGTCATGTCATCCTCTGCGTCTGGATCCTCCTGAAGAGAAACACACACACACACACGTTTGTCACTTCAAAATTTCACCTTTAATTTAGTGCGCCATTTGCTGCTTCTATGGAATTTGATGAAGTTTGCATCAATGATTCTGTTATTTTCCTGTCTATTACTGAGAAGCTGCTTTGAAACACATTTTTTTTGAGTATGCATTTATGGCTGTGTTTTGATGATTTGTAAAGCTAATATGTAGTGTCACTGGAAACACAAACATTCGATCCATCGCTCCGAGCGCTGATTTGGCAGTCGACAGATTACAGTTCATCTCACGGATACTAAACTGAATCGATGAGATCACCCTGCAGTTGCACTTTTTCACTGAAAAGAAGTACATTGCACACACGCATATTGGCGAATATATCTATGCAGCACTCTCTGCGCATTAATAAAACATCCATCCATTAGCGCTGGTTTTTGTAGAAATGTGAGCGTAATCTAATGAGCAGACCGAAGGCCTGCGGGTCAGGATCATTCTCTCGCGCACATACAGCCATTTACTGCATGAGTACCTGAGAAAGAGATGTGTGTCTGAGAGATTTATGAGTCTATCATGTGGGTTTGTGGCCATTAGATGTATTTGAAAATCATGCCTGCAGAAACAATCAATGCAAAACAACTAGAACACTCATAATTCAGTTCTTTTTGACAGTAAAATCAGCAAGAACCATATAATACAGATTTCCATTGCCGTCACAGATCTGCATGATGAAGGTCCAGGTTTATCATTATGTAGCCATTATGATACGTTCATCATGCTGAAAAGTGCGCAAGCGTTTTTCCATAGCAAAATGTCTGACATCACTAATGACATACTAGTTCAGCTTTCAGAGATATATTTGGTTTCGTTTACAGAAGATGTGGGTCATTCAACAGCTGCAGTGACAGACGCTATAAATGTACATCATTCCATGAAATCTACGTAACGTACAATGAGCAGTGCATTTTACAGTTTTTATTTATCTTTGTTAATGTTAGTTCACGGTAGTTCAGGTCCATTAAATAAAATTAACAGATTATTTTAATAATGTATCATTAACTCTTGAAATTAACATTAATTAAACTTAATAAATGCTGTAGAAGTATTTTTCATCATTAGTTTATTTTAACTAATATAGTTAACAAATGGAACCTTATTGTAAATTTTTAGCGAAAACTATTTATGACAAACTTAAAAATAAGTTTTAATATAATATAGAAGTTTTAGAATATTTTAAAAAAAATTGTACTATATTTTAGTTTGATGTTTTTTTTTTTATATATACAGTAGTTATAATCCATTTATTCACTTTTTAAGCATATGTGAAAATAAAACTTCCAACTTAATTAAATAATTTTCCCCTAATAAATAACATACATCTTAAATGTTTTGGAGCACAGAGTGAAGAGTAGTCTTTTTAAAGATGACACTTGGCAGATTATTGCTAAAGTGAAAAAAAAAAGGTTAAAAAAAGTTCTAAAAGTTTTTTATACATTTTTTCAATTTCTATATGAATTATATATTTTCCAAAACACATTTTAACTTTCAAACTCTGAGAAAATCAAAGACATAAATTTAAACAAGTTGTGCTCCAAATTTGAGGTTGATATCTCAAAAAATAAGCTTTCAGTAAGATTTTGTTTGGGTGCAGTACCAAACGCCTCCACTTGATGAAATTAGTCTCCCTTTCATTTCCAATGCACTTATTCTTGACTGCGTAGTACAAGAGTGTCTTTTTTAGGACCATTTAACATTTTCAAATCATGCCTATGATTATTTTGTGCTCACAAGGCAAATAGCAAAAACGTTAAATTTTGTAAATACTGTTTTCCTTAAAGTTTTGTACCATTCCGATGAAGTAAAAAAAATACTAAAAAACAAAATGTAAAATTTTCGGTCAAAAATGACCAAACAGTTCAAAACGTTAGGATTAAGTTATTTATGTTTTCATAAATAGATTTAAAGACTTCACAATAAGGTTCAATTTGTTGACATAACTTTATTAAAATAAATATAATATTTAGCTATTCATTTCAAAAGGACTTTGAAGACCTTGAAAACTCAAGAAAAATAGACAAAAAACAACACTGGACCCCACCGACTTTCATTGCATGGACAAAAAACAAAACAAAAAAAAACAAATACAGGTTTGTAATGACATAAGGGGGAATAAATGATGACAGAATGATCATTTTTAGGTGAAAATACTAAGATCTAAAATCTACAACAGTATTGAGCTTTACATTGGGTGAGTAAGACAAGTCTTTCATTCATTGGCTCCACCCACTTTTCATGGAACTCACACTGATTGGGCAGTTCTGATGTCATGCTGATGATTGACAGCTATGCATGCTTGGTCGTCTCCCTTGTTCTTGCTAGTGTTAGTGTGATTGATTGATTGATTGATTGATTACGCTGACCTTTGAACCCTGCTCCAGTGCAGCCCGATCAAAACAATGAAACTGTGCTGTGTAATGTTTATAGTACAATAAGAAATAATAGTAAAATAATAAAGTAAATCGGTTACTATAATTTCCAGTGAATCTTTATTTGCGAGACAGGTCAAAGGTCAGGAGCAGGTACGAGGGAGACGTTTATGACAACAACATGATGACAGATGATGACGCGATGATTTGACGAGCCAGTGTTTTATCGTGGCTCTTACCAAGACCGAAATCCTCACACGCTTGGGCGGCCTGAAGTCAGGAGCCACTGTGTGCTCCACGTTATTATTCTTGCGTAAGGAAAAAGGGAAGGAAAACATAACAGACACACAAAAAAATGATTACCCTTATATTACACACACATGCGATTACCCTTATTTTAAATAAAACTATGAGTAAAATATCACTACAACACCAGTAGATGAAACGGACGACTCGCAGCTACAGTGATGAGATTTACCTGTAGCAGGTGTGTGTGTGAGTGTGTGTGTTGTGAGTCTCACCTCCATTGCATCTGTCTGAGGTCGAGCACACAACAGATTCTTTAAGCCAAGGCCAGAATCATGAGGACCTGACAAACAGAGAAAAGATGGCCAATTTACATACTTCTGATATGAATATAATACAATATAATTTATGGAGAATTATTTAAAGTTTCCACTCCATATTGGAAGGTATCTTCACTAGTGGCAATTTATTTTCAAATGTGTACATTTTAACTCTTTCCCTGCCATTGACAGACAGCCCATGTTTTTGCTGTTATACGGTAGGGGGCGCTGTTACGCATCTTCTGAAAGAGCACAGAATCTCCGGATCAAAACACAGGCGAAGAAGCAGAAACAAGTGATAGAAGCATTGTAAAATAACGCCATCATCAAACATTAACCCTTAATTGCATACCTCGGGTCTTCAGTGACCCGGGACATTATTCACTACCCTCCTCCTCGTTCATTTTTTAAAGTTAGACATCAACCTTCTTGGTATTCCTGAATCAATTTATTATAAAGAATATAACAAGAAAAAAAATCATAAATCATAAAATTATAAAAGAATGCCTATTTTTGCTTTCATTTTGAGTAAAAATTGTATAGGGTCGCAAACGACCCGAGGTGTGTATGAGTGTACGTATATTTTTTCTGCACAACAATAATTGAATCCTAGATGACAGAAAAGGTGCAATTCACCTTTATTCCACAAGGTGGCAGTGTCTGATACACAATGCTGAAGTGACGACTCATTCACACAGAAAACGAAATAATAAGAAAAACCTGGAATTGTCTCAGCGATTTCCTGCAGAGCAAGTACTGAACGCAATCAAATATGACTAACTGTTACTGGATTGATCTGGTAAAGCTGTTAGAGATCGAAATATTGATTTTGAAGATGTTGAAAATTATATAGTTTAGAGAATACGTTTGAGATCGCAAATGGGCTCATATTCGTGACCTCAAACGTAAAACTAGCCCATTATTTGCTGAATGTACTGGGAAATGAGCTCTGATGAGGACAGTGATGATGGCATAAAACATCTGCACAAACAGAGCCCTTTCAAACTCCAAAAGGTAACAAAATATGCTTTATTTTATTATTCTGTAATTGTTACTCAAATATCAGAAGAGTTTTATATTATCGCGACAGGTAGAGATCCTTCCATGTTAGATATAGATCCGGGTCGATAAAGACACGAATATGTAAGAATGATTGGCGAAACAGTCATGCATTTAAGGGTAAAACATCATTAAATCAAAACTGGGGTGTTGATGGACTTGATCTAATCCATCTATGTTTTAAACATAATTCTGTATCTGATCTGGAGGAAGTCTGACAAAAATGTTCAAAATGTTGTTTTTTTATTAAACTTACCCACCCTTTGTTGATAAAAAAGAAATGCATGAAGCTAAAATAATTTTTTGTTGTTGTTTTTTTGTTTTAAAGGAGTCCTTGATTATGATTTGACTTTTTTAACTTTAGTTAGTGTGTAATGTTGCTGTTGGATCATAAACAACATCTGCAAAGTTACGATACTCAAAGTTCAGTGCAAAGAGAGATATTTTCTTTTACAGAAATCACTGTTTAAGGACTACAATGAGCTTCTTCCTGGGTTAGTGACATCACAAACCCTAAAATTTACATAAGCCCCGCCCCTGAGAACACACAACAAAGGGGGCGGGGCCATGTTGGGCTGCTTTAGAGAAGAGGAAGAGTTGTTGTAGTAGAGTGTTGTTGTCATGCCGTCATTTTACGCCGGACTGCTTCACAAACGAGGATCAATTCAACACAAAAGATGAACATGACGACACATGCTAGTGGATGAGTTGAATCAACTCCACAGCAACTACATCAATTTATCCACTAACCATTCAGAAACGTCTAAAAGTTGTAACTTCTTCCTGAGTCTCTCCATCAGTGTCGACTCCGGTTTGAACAATGTAAGGCTGAACACCAGAGACTTATATTACATCTTGTAAAAGGGGCATTATTGGTCCCCTTTAAAGCAGAGGCCCTGTTCTTTCTTTTGATATATTTTTGTCGATAAAATGTTCAGATATTCATACAACAAAATATTCTGGAGGCAGTTAAATTTTTATGGAAATGATAAAAATGCCGACGCTGGCTGGGAACTTTAAAAAAAATTACCCCCATTAACTTTAACAGTATTTGGTACCATATTCCTCATCATATAAATTACATTCTACACAATAATTTTTTTTTACTCCTATAGTTGGGAAAGCAATTGGGCAGAAAGCACTATTTTCACTGTATAATTTAGAGGTTGGGTAAAAGTGTAGCTTTTATAATTAGCTTCATTATAAAATCAACATGAAATCAAAACTGACCCCAATTATTTTAGCAATAAATGTTCCTGGTACAATAAACCATAAACATTTATCATAAGTAAGCATTTTCACGGCCTCTGAATTAACATTTCTGTGGACATAACCAATACTACAAATAATATTATTAAAAATATAACTTAAAATAGTGTTCAGTGAAACTTTGTAAATATCATTATTTAATTGATTAGATTAGACTTTTTTTAACATTTGGTTTTGCTCAGATATATATTATATTACTAAAGTTCAATGCACTGAGATTCACTTCATGTCTTCAAGAACAACTATAATACAGTATATACAAGTAAATACAGTAATGCACAGTAAAATCTCCAGAGTTAAATCAACTCTGCTCAGGTACATATGGTCCCTCTCTAGATAGTGTTAAAATAACACTGAAGCAGAGTTAAAAGTGATGAGATAATTAAGCAATTAATAAGACTGTGACTGAAGTCAGCTGTAGTTCTTGTGTTTCTCTTTTCTTCAGTGATTCTGCTTGTTAACAGCAGGTGTTCATCACTAATGCACAATCATCACTTCATTAATTGTTTAATTATCTCATTTACTTTAACTCTGCTTCAGTGTTACTTTAACACTATTTAGAGAGGGACCATATGTACTCTGAGCAGAGTTGATTTAACTCTGGAGATTTTGCTGTGTGGCCAAAAAGGGGATAATTGTTTTTAATGACTCTACAAGTTCCATTAAACCATCAAAATATGAGAAAATAATATGCAGTGTGAAAAGCATACAAATCAGCTTGAATTGAAGAGGTCTGAATTGCGTGCGTGGTATTACTTGTAGGGATCTCTATGTTCTTCTCAGCCATAGACGTCCTCTTCAGTGCAGGTTTGAGAGGTTTAGGAGAGATGGGACGGGCGGGTGTGAACGATGACTCTTCTGTGGAGATCTACAATTTACACACGCAAACATTCAAGATCATGCCTCAAAGATCTGAAACAAAGAAACAAAGTTAAGTCAAATAAATGCTGGCACTCTGACCTGGAAGCGAACCTCGTGGTTGACCTTTTGACCCCCCTCCTCGCTGCTGGGCGTGCTGACAACAGACACGCGCTTCCTCTCTGCATCCGCACGCTCTCGTATGAACTCCAGCCGCCGCTGACGACTGAGATGCTGCGACAGGAGAGCCTGTAACTGAGCGCGCTCAATAGAGCCCAGCAGGATCATAGACTCTGAGAGAGAGGCATTAGTAGGAGGGAAATTAATACTTTCATTCAGAAAGATCAAAATTGACAGCAAAGACATTTATAATGTTGCAAATGATTTCTATTTCAATTAAATGCTGCTCTTTCGAAATTTATTTTCATCAAAGAACCCTGAAAAATAAAATGTATTGCAGGTTTTTAACATTGATAATAATCAGAAATATTTCTTGAGCAGCAGATCAGCATATTAGAATGATTTCTGAAGGATCATGTGACACTGAAGACTGGAGTAATGATGCTGAAAATTCAGCTTTGATCGCAGAAATAAATTACATTTTAACATAAATTCACATAGAAAACAATGTTCTACGGAAGGACAGAAATCTCTCAGATTTCATCAAAAACATCTTCATTTGTGTTCCAAAGATTAATTTTTTTTCCATTTATTCGTTTACTCCAAATACGTATGTGATTGTACCTGCAGACTCCACCAGCGCCAGAGTTTTGAGGTTTCCTGCCATGAGGATGTCGTGAAGGTCTCTGTAGGTGGAGTTCAGTGTGATGTAGCGAACATTTCTGACCATGATGTCCTCCACACGGATATTATACTTCCTGCAGACAGAGTTTCCCACAGTTACGCAATCACTGCAGCAGAATTCACAGCTGTTTGATTTATTATTAGCAGTGTTTGTGAAGTCAAGCAGCACTGCTACTACTGCTCATACTAGAGTTTGTGATCTGAACAAACACTTAACAGGTGTAACAGCATGAGAAGTGGCTTGTTTCAAGCACATCAAATTTCTGTTTTAAATATTAATATTACTACAACAATAATATCATTATTTTAATTTGACCACATGTTATTTTCTCAGGTTTTTTTTTACATATACTGTCATCCAGACTCAAGCATTCAACCTTGTTTCGGTGTTATTTTAGTATCGAGATACTATTACAGTCTTTATCAGCATGTTGAATTAGTTTTTATTTTTAGATTTTCATTTTAGTTCAACTTTTAGTAATTTCGCTGTGTGTTAAGTCTTTTTTTAATGCAATGTCTATATATAGTTTTAATTGATTTCTGTTTCAGTTTTAGTTATTTTAGTACAAGTTAAACTAAATTAAAAGGAGAAATGTTGCTTTGGCAATTGGCTCAAATAAAAGAAGTGTTTTATATTTTATTTTATTTCAGTTAATCTTTATTTAATTTCAAGAGACAAATTTCTTTTTATGGTTTTAGTTTTAGTTGTGAACAATATCCCAGTTTGTTACCAAAGTTTTTATAGGAAACAATCACAAAATTTTTTTATTTTTTATTTTATTAATAGAAAATATGTATTTATCAATTACTAAAACAAAATAATTGGTTCTGGAAAAAGTGCAATCTAGAGAAACTTCAAACCGCAAACAGCACTCACATTTACTTCAGAAAATGCACAAATATATTTAAAATGAATACACACCAAATTTATCCTTTGCGATTATTTCAGGTGATGACGACAATTGTGAAGACGCCGACTTTGGACCAACATTCAAAAATTCTCACATTTATCCTTATATTGTAATCATTACGAGTACAAGTTGTAATGCAATACTTGCAGTGCAATACTTTGAATAATTTCAAATTTAATGTAAAGAAATGGTTGAAGGATAATCAGGTGTGTTGCCATTAGCGCAGACGTGTGGAAGAATCTCTGATGGATCAAATGTAATGTATCTGGACTGTGTGGATTTGATCTGGGGATGGGGCTTTGTCAATGTTGGATGTGTTGTTTGTCTGTTTTTTTTTTTTTTTTTTTTTTTTTTTAATTATTTGTTTGTATATATATATATAATATATAATATATATAGGGTATTATGTGATAGGCTGTTTAAATGCACTATGAACCTGCTGTTACTTTGCTTCTGCCCAGGGACAACAGATGAAAATTAGCTTGTAGCTATCTCTGGTCTGTACAATATATGTATTGTGCAATGTCCCTGTTAAATAAATAAATAAATAAATAAATAAATAATTGCTCCCTGACATGTTCATTATGTTGATGTTACTCACATCACATATTATATTATAGCTGTGTATTACTGCCATATGGACATTACTTTGATACAGTCATCTGATAACAGAATACTTCCTAAATTGTAACGCTGAAATTAGTATTTTCTGAAAGCTGCTTTGAAACAATATGTTTCAAACTTGAATTTAATAGTTTTTTGTTGGCATACAAGACATATTTTGTTCCTGTATTGACTGACATTTTGGCTGTATTGTGTATTGTGAATGAAAATGAAGTGACAAAGAGAGAGGAAGAGATACAGAGCAGTGAATGTCAATGAGTGTGTGTGTGTGTGTGTGTGTGTGTGTGTGTGTGTGTGTGTGTGTGTGTGTGTGTGTGTGTGTGTGTGTGTGTGTGTGTGTGTGTGTGTGTGTGTGTGAGTCTGTCCTGCTGAGAAGTGAGTTTTCTGTAGATTCTAACTCAGCAAAAATATAGCTTCCGTCACACACACACACACACACACACACACACACACACACACACACACACACACAGTTATGTAATTGTTCTCTTGACAGGTATAAATGCGTCTCTGAGATGCCACAGATGAGTTTGACACCAGGGCAGAAACACAATCATTCAGAGCAAAAGACCTGTATGTGTGTGTGTGTGTGTGTGTGTGTGTGTGTGTGTGTGTGTGTGTGTGTGTGTGTGTGTGTGTGTGTGTGTGTGTGTGTGTGTGTGTGTGTGTGTGTGTGTGTGTGTGTGTGTGTGCTCTGCATCATTGCTCCCATTTCAAACTTTGAAATCCTGAACATTCGAAAACCCTCAGAAACTAAGATTCGGTTTGCCATTAGTCTGCGTTGCACGGGACAGTGTGTGTGTGTGTGTGTGTGTGTGTTGTGTAATTTTAGACCCTATTTGCAAACAGATTGGCCATTTACAGTAATTAAGAGAAAACGCCATCTCTGTCTGGAGGATTATGAGTGCCACTCAATGAAATGAAGGAAAAATTAATGCCAAAGAACAAAATGTAAATCACTTTTCAAATTAACAACGTCAACGTCGTAAAGTAAATTTGTTAATGTAGTTAAATGTAAAGATCAAATAATAATTTTAACTTTTAATTGCATTAAAAAACATTTGCCAATTACTTTATTTCTTTAGTCATTACAAAGGTTCAGTTATTAGTTGTGAATTAACATTTACGCCACAAGTTGCTTCAGTTGAAATTATGATTACACTGTAAAAAATAATTTTCTTACTTTTGTTATTTTTGTCTTGTTTTCAAGAACATATATCTAAATATTCTTAAATCAAGATACATTTACTTGAGAACCAAAATGACTTAAGATATTGTAATTCAAATTCAATTAAGTTTTTTTTTTTTTGACCCCATTGGCAGATGTTTTTCTTGTTTTAAACACAAACTAATTTAATTTTGATGAGAAAAAGTAATATCCTAAGTCATTTTGCTTCTCAAGAAAATGTAAGAATATTTAGATATTTGTACTAGAAATCAAGAAAAAAATAACAAAAGTAAAAAAAATCATTTTTTGCAGTGTAATCATGATTATTATTATTATTATTATTATTATAGTTTTTAAAATGTTTTGCATTAATTATTTTTGTATTTTCTGTTTTAATTTTAAAGTTGTATTAATTTTGTTGTATGCTTTTGTCATATTTATTATTGTTTTTATTTCAGATTTAGTTTTACTTATTTTAGCACATTAAGTTAGAACTTAATGAAAATGAGAAATGTTGCTTTAATAACAAGGTAAAATAAAGTTTGTTTTATGTTTTATTTTATTTCAAGAAAGGAAAATGTTTTAGTATTATTTAACTATACTAACCCTGACACAGCCAGACTTAAAAGATGAATTTTAAAGTTGTTGTATTTTTTTAATGAAGCAAGTTGTAAAATGTAAATGTAACTAGCTTCAAATGAAGATAATGACTGTGATTGACTGAGATAAAAGAGTCTTCTGCAGTAGTTACTGAATCCATCAAAAACAAAATGGTAGCAGGAACTGGACGGACAGACAGAGAAACTCACTCGTGGTGACCCCAGCCGAGCTCGGGCAGGTAAGGCAGCTTCTTAATGCGTATTATGGAGTCGTAGATGGATGGCTGAAGACTCTGAGCGACGGCGTTGGCGAGAATCACAGCGATCATGATGGGCAGAATGTGACTTATCTGACCAGTCAACTCAAACACGATCACGGCTGTGGAAACGGTGTGTGTGACCGCTCCGGATAACGCTGCCGCTCCTAAACGGAGAGAGAGAGTTTTTAAGGCAAGCCACTACAGGGGCACAACCAATGTTTTTTCACACACTAGTCAATTATGGTTTATTTTGCTTCCATAACATGTCTTTCAGGCTAGTGTAAAAGAAAA
Source organism: Chanodichthys erythropterus (assembly GCF_024489055.1). Taxonomy (NCBI): domain Eukaryota; kingdom Metazoa; phylum Chordata; class Actinopteri; order Cypriniformes; family Xenocyprididae; genus Chanodichthys; species Chanodichthys erythropterus. The sequence continues at coordinate 2,440,092 of NC_090237.1, forward strand.
CATCTAAAATCCACATTTAAGTGTTTATTTTATTGCACTTTATCTATTTGCGTCTGTAGATTTCAATTACTGTACAACAGATTTTTTTTTCTCCACTTCAGCAGCACTTACATACACCACAATTTACAGTTTTATTCCCATCTATATACTGAAGGTTTTTACTGAGGGGTTTGTTCATAAATCATTCATCTGATTTTTTACAACATTATGTTCCTAAAAACATGGTGAAAATGTGTTTTTCCTGGCTGTTGATAGTATTTTCTGATTTATGGAGTGATAAAAAGATATATCCAAAATTCCCATGGTAAAAACTCCACTATGTTAACAAGAGAGAGAGTTTTAACAAAATAAATTAAAAACATTGGTGGTTCGCTTTAATTTAATAAAGCAAAAAGAAAAGCAACAGTACCAAATGAACACAAACTGTTGGACCAATTCAACTCATGCTCATCTTATTCAAACTCATGAATGGACAAGAGGGGGAAACTACTGAATTAAAATTCAAAGAAATTCAGCAGTCACACATGCACAACACTGATGTAAACTTATGAACAGTCAGTAAATATAAATTAAAAAATATCTACACTTATAGTTATACCTTAATTTTTTTGAAAACATTTTTTAGTATTGCTAATTTTCAATACATTTATTTGACAGATACACAGTAATACAACTTGCAGTGAAATCTAAACTTGGTAAGCTATGTAAATTATTCATTAAATATAAATAAATAATAGGTAAAAAAATCCAAAATGTATAAATTTATTGGTTAAATTTTACAATAAGCTTTCATTTGTTATAACATTAGTTAAAATATTAGTTAAACTAAAAATGAGCAATATATTTTTTACAGCATTTATGTTAATGTTAATTAGTAAAAACATAATTGTTCATTGTTTGTTCATATTAGCTAATGTTTTAACTAATGTTAACAAATACAACCTCTGATTTTATTAATGTATTAGTAAATGTTGAGATTAACATTAACTAAGATTAATAACATTAGAAGTATTGTTATTGTTAGCTCATGTTAACAAATGCAACCTTATTGTAAAGTGTTACCAATTCATTAATCAAAAATATTCTATTAAAGGGCAATTGTTTGTCAACATCTTATACTTCTCTAAACCCTTCTATTGTCTATTAAACTACAAATAAAATAAGTATTCAAGAGGGGTTATTGTTATTTCAGAATTAAATCTAGTGGCTACTAATCAAAGACTTCATCTTACTAACAATGAAAACAAACAATCCCCAACCCAACACAACAAAACTAAATCAATGCCTCTCAAAAAATCACTATGGCAACACTGAGGCAATTTCTATAAAAGGTAATCATCTGTGATGAACGTGTGTGTGAACATGTCTGTTAAAGCATATCATGTCTGTTTGTTTCTCACCCACTACAGCGTATCCACCAGGCACTATGGGATAGATGGTTCCGTCTGTATTAATGCCCTCTGGAAACCATGCGGCCATACTTTCACCCACCAAACGGCCAAATGCAGCACCTGAAACACACACATTCCCAGGTCACATTTTAATGTCTCCATCATTTTTGTTTACACACATCACATACAATATTTTGAAAATGTAATATTTCAAGGCAAGATACTACAGGGTTTTTTTTTTTTTTTTTTTTCATGCACTGGTCAATTTTGAAACATTTTGCTTCCATAAACTGTCTTCTTTCAGATCAAATCCACATTTAAGTGTTTATTTTATTGCACTTTATCTATTTGCGTCTGTAGATTTCAATTACAATAGATATCTTTAAAGGCTGTGAGTTTTTTTCTCCACTTCAGCAGCACTTACATACACCAAAATTTACAGTTTTATTCCTGTCTATATACTGAAGGTTTTTACTGAGGGGTTTGTTCATATAACATTCACCTGATAAATATTCAACATTTTATTCCTAAAACATGGTGAAAATGCTTTTTCTTGGTTGTTTACAGTATTTTCTGATTTACGGAGTGATAAAAAGAAATCCAAAATCCCCTGTGTGAAAACCTTTAAGTCTAATAGGTCAACAAAATGAAAGAAGAATTTTGAATCTGGCTTTAGCCAATGTTCAGATTTATGTTCTGGAAATATATGCAAATTACATACATAATAATCAGATGAAACATATGCAAATTATTTATTATATATTTTAATTTGATAATGCCTCATTTGCATATTGCATAGTCTTAATCTACTGTGATTAATCAACTAGGGAATTATGGTGAGAAGTTTTTTTAACCTATTCGCCTGGGGTGTCTTGCCTTACAAAGCAATATTTTAAAAGAAAACCATACGCACACTTACCAATGACAAAAACAGGCATGAAGGCTCCACAAGGTACAGGAAGAGTTGTGGCTAAAGCAGACATCCAGAACTGCACGAGAGACAACAGTAACTCTCATTTAAACACAAACACTTTTTCGTAATATTTCACCAAAATCCAATACCTCTGCAACAACTTTTCTGCTGATGTAACCAAGGAGAGAGGAGAATATTAGCCAATAATACCATCAGTGTTGAGGGATTAACTAACTAAAAGTGGTAAAGCTATTATCTTGGTAGAATTCATTTTTCACTAGCATGGCAGTAACTCAGTTTTTTTCCATTAACAAGCTACTTCTTCCAACATGTAGCGTAGTGTGACAAAATTACATTGCTGGTTGTTACAGAACCATTGCTAGTGACACACCCGTATGAAATTGAAACTCAAAATAGCCCAGAGCAAAAACAAAAAAGCTATTTAAATGTAACACATTCAGGGAGAATTCCAATTTGGAACTTTCAAACAGTTTGTTTGGATCAGTGAGTATGTGAGGAGGAGACGGCACCTCACGTATCAGGCCTGTCTGCGTGCCTGCAGACGCCTGTCTCTCCACACACAATAGCCTGCCATATGACAAACCAGAGGGGTGTGATATTCACACATGCGCCTGTGTGCGTCACAACATATCAAAATCCACAAATATCCTTACAGATCAACCATTCGTTTTACATCTGACGCAAAATCTGTCATGCCTGTCATCTGCATGACATTTCATGCCTAAATTGTATGATTTCCTCATCACACTAAAATAGAAAATTAAATAAATGTCAGATGTAAATGTGTAAATATAAAAGAATCATGAAAACAACTCATAGTTTTCATCCAGCAAAACAAAAAGCTACTTTCTGTTAGTTTTATCCTCAATCGTGTCAAAGATCAGCACATTACAAGACAAGAAATAAATAATCAGTTAAAGAATAATTTCTAGAAATTAAACATTTGAATTATTTAGAAAAATTTTACATTAAAAAAAATTATATTTTCAAAATATATTTAACGGCAAGGAAACACAGGGCTCAACGCTAAGAATGTTTGGCCCCACCAAAAAATTAATAAATAAATAATTTTTTGTTGTTTTTCTAATAAATAAGCCATCAATTTTTTTTTTTTATAAATTTCACAATTCTTGATTGATTTCAATTTTGATACCACACCAAAAACGACGAGCCTAACTAATATAAAGATCAAACATTATTGAAGACAAGTGAGGCTTTAGTATTAAAATAAGAACAAAAACAAGCAACTGCTCCAATAATTACAACATAAAGATGCAAATGAAATAAACTGTGCTTTAAGTTTTTTAGATAAGTCTGTCTAACAGTATTCAGGTACAGTAATTTAATAATCAAATGTAAAACGATGCTGCATAGTATTCAGTATAAATTAAATTTAAATGTTAAAGCTACAAAAGTTGTTCAGTCAAGATCAGTGAGTGGATTTCTCATTGTCTTTTGTTGTTTGGTTAACAATAAAAGCACAGAAGGCAGCAGGAATATTAGGCTGCTGAAGAAAGAAAAAAAACACGAACGAGAACTCAATTCAGTACTCACACGCTGTTTTCGATGTGCACAGAAAGTGCTCGAGTACCAAATTGAGTTCTTTCGCATCTTCTCGCAATTGAATCTGAATGGTTAAAAAAAAAATCACTTGACTGTTTAAATTGACGATACTTAAGAACATGCAAATGATAAACTTTCATGACCGACTGGGCTGTCAACTGTCCCGAGCGTTTTTTACACTGACCCCAGGCTATTGTGCAGTCCTTACTGCCCTGAAACACAAGTTTGACAAAACTTCTTTGTAAAAGAACAAAATGATAAAAGTGTGTATTGTGTGTGTGATCTCATTAGTGAACACCACAAGAAAATGAAAGTCACCTTTCATTTTAATACCACTTTATTTGAGACAGATAAATTAATTATATGAGGCAAATGGCAACACACAAACATGACCAATCACACAAAACCAACAATTCTGAACTTTTGTTCCAATCTGGAAATAGAATATCGGATGATTTGTTAATTAGACACATGAACACACACAGAGAGATAAAGGTAAAACACACCCACTTGTCACTTGGTACTGAATGTGAGGTGAATCCTGAAATGAACTGTGTGTAATTAGAAAAGCAATCTAATTGGCTGATTCACACACCAGCAACAGAAGTTAATTAAGAGAGAAAGTCACGCACTAAAGCAGACACAAGAACAAACACACACGCGGAGCACAATCAATGGTTCCTGCGAGAACAGAACAGCTCCTGGTGGAGGTTGAGGTGGGATAGAGTGAGAATGTTACATAAGTGTTATGTGAGTTATGCTGGAGAGCGTTTGAAAGCTGTGGGTGGATAGAGAGATCATTGCATAATATTCTCTCTTTCATTCCTTTCTTTCTCTCAGATGCTCTCTCTCTTGGCACTGAAAACTGGAGAGATACTGCCGAAATCTGCTCTTCTCTTTCTCTCCACCTGCCCCGGTATTCCTTCAGTGATATATATCCAGGGCATAATATATATATATACAGCTATGGAAAAAATTAAGAGGCCACTCCAAGTTCAGAAATCAATGTAAAGTGGTCTCT